>NW_005187471.1:960863-977768 GCF_000239375.1 Pundamilia nyererei
AATCACAAAATCTTTAGTAATTATTAGTTACTAAGAAATTAAAGACCCAGTTTTTAAAAAAAGCAATCGTCTTTATTCTATTATATTACTATTCATTACTCACAACAGCCTAACGCTTGTCTCCAAGATGATACAAATATTTCACTGTTTTAAATGGTTAATGTGTGCTTAATGCAGTATAAAAGGCAAAATAAATAGCTCATTGCAGTTTCTAATGAGAGACAAGTGTTAAAATGGTGTTAATACTCCCCCACACTTCTCACATCGCTAATTGAACATCCGCACATTTAAAACATTTCTACCGCTGTCATCGTTTTCCGTGTCGTCTCAGGCGTCAGCTACCCACACACTGACATTAAATAGAATTGTATGGCTAATATATACATTTAATATGTGTTATTGTACCGAAACGAGACAAGAAGACATATTGGACAGGGCACGCGGTTTTAAACAAGCTAATTAGTTAAAGGAAAATGTCAAACTGGAAAGATAGAAGCTTTCTCCAGGACAGTAATGATTTAATAATACTCAGCGAGTGAATGAGATAAAACGACTTGCCTCTGTGATCTGCCTCTAATCCACATCTGATAGCAGCAGTAAATACCAGAGCTCACAAATGAGGTTGAGAGGATTCCTACGTCTCCAGCGGCTCGTTTTTCATTCAGCTCATCACTCTTGCATCGTTCTCTCACTCTCTCTTCTCTCCTGGACTTTTTTGTCAATAAAATAGAGAGCTATTTAGTTACAGTGGCTTGGGGAAACTAAATTGACTTGGAGACACTTTTTAAAGCATCTGCCGTGTGTATTCTTCTCGCCGTCTCTCACCGTCTGCTTACTTTCTGTGATGTACAGAGGTGCTGTACAGTGAGCGGCACAGTACAGGGTTTCATTTTTCAATATCCAGTCCTATTACCGTGTATCTGTTTCTTCCTTCTCCCCTCTGTTTGCTGTCCATTAAATAGAAAGCTATTTAGTTACACTGACAAGGAAACTCTAAACAGGCAGGAGGACACATTTTTTCTCTCTCTTTCTCTGACATCTCTTCATAGATGTTTCTCTCTTTCCCCTCCCTTCCCTGCATGCTGCCAGGTACACAGAGCTAAGATAAAATGCGCAGAAGCCTGTTGTTGTTGTTGCCATTTCGCTGTTGGCTGCACTGGGATTTCTTCTTCTAAGAGGAATTGTTCAGATGTTTTTCAGGTCTTGTACAATGCAAGGGCTGTGCACATGTCTTGAGCCAGCCCTTATTTCTTTATATTTTGCTTTCAAGGAAACATATTTTGTTGTAATTTTTTAAAATATACTTTTATATACACTGGTTGCTTCCTCACTTTTTTTCAGTGCTGTCCTTTTTATCAGACTTTTGAACCATTTAAGCATAAAAAAGGAATCTAACTCAATGGATGAACCACTGTTGGGCCTACATATAATAAAGAAATTAAAATCGAATCCTATGCACTTGGCTATTTGCAATCTGTCACAAAAATATGTAATTTATTCACATTTCTTTAGCTGATTCTTTAAAAATACTCAGTTTGACAGGAATAAAATAGTACTGCATCAACATGGTGATTTCCAAAGAAATATTAGCTGAAAACTGAATTCTGAGGTATGCTAAATTACACAAGAACCGGTATGAAAATCAGTGGCATGGAGGGAGATAAAAGTGTTGTCTGTAAAAGTGTGTGAAACACACACTGATTAAGTACTATTAAAAGCTGGCACTGCAGGTTCAGTGTTAAGTATGTAGTTTTTGTTACATTGAAAAAACAATTACTTGGAATTAAAAGTTTAATAAAACACAGTTTTGATTCAGGAAATCATCTTCAATGACAAAATTTAGTAACTCAGTTCTACAGGTTATGTTTTTGGTGTCATCTTAATTTATGAGCAGTTATTTTGAATTGCAACTTGATTTGATGGGAGTATGTATTACTAAAGCACACTACCAGCTTTTATATAGTTGCTGTTTTATTATTTACTTTTAAACAGGGCCATGGGAAGTAGTGGCACTGTGGGTGCTGCAGCACCCCCTGTCACAAAAGGCAGACATCACAGCACCGCCTGACAAATGCAGAAACAAATAAAGATGTTAAAACATTTCAAATAGCATTCCTGTTTATTTATCTATAGAACACTTGATTTCACGTGTTTAAATAAATATGTAACATTAACAAATCTTTATTATTTCTTAAAATAACTCCAAGCATCACGGTCAAACGATGTTTCATAGCCTAGTCACCAGTAGCTAATGGTGCCTCACTGAAAATTAGCTAGATTTTTATAACATCACACACTGAGGAATTGTACCTGTGTTTACCCCCATCAGTGGCCTCATCTGTGATCACTCTCCAAATTGAGGTGATTAAAACCAAGGCTACTGTCCATCATGGCACAGAAGGGACTCACACACCTGTACCTGAAGACATTTTGAACACTTTGGGCATCAATGCCCTCAAGAGGGACTTAATCTCCTTAAACCCCTGAGCTCCAAGCCACATTTTAAGCATTCTAAGTGGAGCACTCAGATGAAGGTAAAGCCTTGGCGTATTATGAGTTGCCACAGAGCAATTTTTCCTATTGATTCTTCTGCAGCAAAAATGTTTACGACTGTGTTGCATGCTGCACATAGTGGGCCTTTAAGTCTGTTAAAATATCATACTTAGAAATGTTCTAGTCAGCTGTGTGCACTAGGCGTATAGTATGTTTTTGACAGCTGTGTATAAAGGGATCTCATAGATGCAAAACTGGCAATACCTTTTTTTCTGGTTTCATAAAGGTTTTGCTCACCTGTGTGCGTGTATTGTCTCAGAGAGTGGAAATTTAATTAATGTCACATCTGTGCTGTTAACATTTTTCCTCGTTTTTCCTGCAAGACTGTTTATTCTCGTCTGCAAAGTATGCTAGACTGCAAGACTGACATACTTTGATTCATCCTGGAGTTATATAATGTTGCGTATTGATGATAAAACTTCAAGGCCCTTCCCAGGGCTCTGCTCTTCAGTCTAGGGAGTAAAAAAGAAAAAGAAAAAAAGGCCTCTCTATCAAAATACAGTTTGGATACTTTAAATGCTTGAATACAAATTCTGCTTAAGTTAACATACTTAATGAAAATACCACACAATTTTAGAGCCTATAAGCCGGTTTTACAGCCGCCGTTTTGACATGAAACACTCAATAAACACAGGTGTCACTAATCACATTAACAAAGAGTGCTCTGTTTAGGTGCAGAGCTGTAATTAATGTGATTAGTAACACCTGTGTTTACCTACTATTTCATATTAGAACGGTTGTGGTGAAACAGTGCTCTGTTGTTCACAATCACCAAGAGAATTGTTTGCTGTGCGATGTACAGTACATTAATTTTAGTTTTACAACTGTTTATTAATATTCGCAATTGTATATCTATAATCTGCTATAGCTTTTCATATTTATAACCATACATATAACCTGTTCATAGCCTGTACATACTTACAGTTAGAGTATATTCATAAGATACCTTCATTCCGTGTACATTGTATCATATCTATATTAGATCTATATTCTGTAAATATAGTTGATATTATTGCTAAAGCACTTTCCGGATCGATGCAAACTGCCTTGTACTTGTGACGTGTGCAATGACAATAAAATTGAATTCTATTCTATTCTAGTCTACATTATTCTATTGTACAATAAAAGACTTTTGCATGCCTCAATCAGTTATTGTCCATTTGTGAATAAAACTAAGTGGAGTGAAGAGAAAATTGTCCTGATGATGGATCTAATGCAACTTTTGATAAACTTCTCGCAGAGCGGACTAAAATGTTTTGAGGGTTTTCAATCGTCTTTCTCGCTCTAACCCCCTCTGCCTTATGTCCACTGAAGTGAGCACTAAGCAGCTACAGCCAGCGAAAACACTAAATGAGCTCGGAGACACTTTCTCCCACCTCTGCCTCTCTTTGCTTTGCTGTCCATTAAATAGAGAAATGAGGCGCTGTGCAGCACGTATCATTTGCTTTATTGAACAGAATTAGCCACGGTCACCCGCTCTCCTTAGTGAAAAACACCCTCAAAGTAATAAAAACACCAAGATCCCAGGATAGGAAGCAAAAATATTAAAGCTTTGAAATTCCAAACATCAGGGCAGCGCTTATATCTAATGCATTCCTATCACCAACTGCACTTTGATGTAACTTTCCCTCTCCTCTCCTCCCCTCCTCTACTTGCCTGCCATCTATTAAACAGAGCTGCAGCAGCAAGTTACTCTAAATGAGTTTTGAGACTTTTTTTTAATCAAAGCATCTCCCATGTGAACCTCCTCTTCCTGCTCTGTTTGCAATTTTTCTGATAGTGAGCCAGTCAATTCCTGCACCGAGTCCAGCTACACTAAGAACTACAGTAAAGTACATGAATGCACTTTTTTCCTCTACTTTTCAATTGAAACATCTCCCCAAGTCTCTTTTCTACCTCGTCTATCTTTCCCCGCCGCTCTGCTGTTCTGTCCATTAGTGCGTCGGCTGTCTACAGTGCTGTAGCGGCGGGATAAACTGCGCATGTAAAGCTCCGTTCTAGTTTAGGTTCTTTTCCTCTTGACATGGACTCAGCTGACTGTTCCCGATACTCAGTCACCCATAAGAGGGAGAAGAGTCGATGCTCCGTCTCCCTCCTTTTTGTCGCCCTCTCACTCTCTGTTTCTCTTTTTATCTCTACATGTTCTCCTCTTGGCTTGTGCCTTCCCTTTTGCACATTTCCACCCCCACCCACCCCCCCATCCCATAACAGTTCTCCCTGCGCTTTATGCCTCACTCTCTCGTGCTCTTATCTTGTTTCCTTTACATGCTTTAGGTGGCTTATAGCTCTTTCCCCATCTTGGCCTCCTTTTTTTCTTCTTTGTTTTTGCTCTACATTACTTTGCTCTCTGCACATATACCTCCTCTGTGTTCTTTTCCTTCCACCCTCTCTCTTGTATGCTTCCTCTCTTTATGGATTTCTGTGTCTGTATCCACCAGAAGTTGGAGAAAAACTCTGAATTTAAGTTATCTAAGTTATACATTTAATTTTAAAGCTGGTCAAAGAGCTCATTTCTTACTAACTAATGTAGATCTTTTGCAGAGATGTTCTGACTCGTCTCTACAAGATACACACAGCTGTAATGAAAAACCTTAATGACTGCTGAGTTCTGGTGTGTATCCCAATAATCCACCACTGCCAGGAGCAGGGAAAAGGCTCGCCTAAGTGGAATTCAGTCATCATTACTGTTTATACTTACTCCTCTGCTTTCCCTGTAACGACATGTCAAAATGTCTGCAGTGAACAAGTCTTTCTCTCAGTATTTCCAAACTTCTCCATCCTGTTAATGACTTCCAGTCACTCGTTCCTACCGAAGATCCATTTTCCATCCATTTTCTTAACCGCTAATCCAACGCGGGGAGCTGGAACCTATCCCAGGCGAGAGGCAGGGTGCGCCCTAGAGCAGGCAACCACACACACACTGGACACATAAAACAAATATAAAATGCATAAAATGTGTTTGGATTGTGGGAGGAAGCGGGGACTCCACCAAAGCACATAGAAGCGTCATACTAAAAAGGCCCTAGTCGGCCTTTTAGCTGTAAGGCGACAGCACTAACCACATTATTAAGAAAAAGTTATAAATATATAATATCACAGCTTTCTGACTGATAGTCCAGATGGACACTAGTTTTTAGGAAATGTTATGGAAACCAGAGTGAATCATACAATTCGGATATATTTTTCTGCAGCACTACAGTACAATGTCCATATACATAATACTAACACAATACATAATACTGTGTTTGAGCGGTGAGTCTTCTGAATAAAGCTTTGTGGCACCACTGGATGGGTGAAAAGTGTGCTCTATGGCAAAGGGGAATCGAATAAAGTAGTGCTTCACCGATATAACACATAGAATACTGTCAGGAAGAAGGCCAATTTAAAATGAAATGTCACAAAAGTGGAATAACAATCAGTCTTCTTTATTTTACACCTTCTTCTTGTCAAAAACTGGCTGCTACCTTTTTGACAATAGACCTCAACCCCTAAAAATTCAGAGAGAGATTTTGGGGGATGTGACAGGTGGCCTTATAGGTCTGGTGAACTCCACAATTCCAGATTTCTTTCATCGCTGAATCACTGTGAAATAAAATGTGCCATAAAATGCATTAAATGAACTTGAGCATTAAGCTGTAACTTTTTCTTCTGGCAAAGCAGTTAATGTTAATGTGACTCAACTAAAGGTCAGTTTGTGTTATTATACACTAAACTTGATTCTTTTTATTTCATACAGAGCAGTGATCCATAGATTGCTTTCTGCACGCCGCAGATGTGCGGCGACAGCACAGCCACGCAGACTCGTGCGTGCCACGTATTTTGGGTTAAACTGAGGAGCTCTGACATTTTGGACTTGTTCAAAAAAAAAAAAAAAAAGGAGACATTTTCCACTTCAAATACAGAAGTTTGTTAAAACTCAAAGCTGAGATTTTACTTTGGTACCACTGATCAATAGGAGCACCTGCCTCAGCAAACAGTCTAGCCTAGCCTGTCTTCCCAACATACAGACAGCCAGACAAAAAAAAAAAAGACCTAAAAACATACCTCACCTCAGCCTTGGCAGACTATAGCTAGAAATGTAGTCTCACACAGCCAGATATATCCCTACATTTCAATAGGGTATACCCTCAAATATAGTTCAACTTCAACCCATAATAAAAATGTGAATTTAATAGAACTTCAGTTTCTACTTGCTGCTACTCTGACCAATGCCCCTGTTGCTTCTTGTGCTTAGCTACAGTGCATTAGCCTATGCAACTGAAACGATCTTGACTGTAATTCAATGACATCAGTGCCACTGAGGTATATAACAACTTTTATTAGCTTATCCAAGACCTTTAGTGAGACTTTAAGTGTATCTAGTGGGACAGATTAATTCTTGGTCTCTTCAGAGAACTTGTTGACATTTTAAAATATAAATAGTGTAGTAATGTATTATAGCACAGCATTACCAGACCTTTAGTCTGCAGTTATAAATTATTATGATGGTCACAGAAATATTATTAAAGGTGCAATATTTTAATCTCAACATCTCCCACTTGTAAAGTGGTAGTAAATTACCGTCCTGTGGAAATACTGGGTTTTAGGTTCATCTACCTAAAATGGGATTTAAATGCATTACTCGAGCAGATGTATCCATTCTCTCTTTTTCTCACTTGCTTCTTCTTTGCTTCCGTCCCTTTCCAGCCATTTCCCTCTTTTCTCCCCTTCCCTCCTCTGCACTTTATACCCCTCTTTCATCGCTTCTCTCTCTCCTTCCTCCCACTCCCGTACCTCGTTCTTTCTGCCTCTCTCCTCCCCAGAGGGAATGAGTAAGTGTATGGTTGAGTGGAGAAGAGAGGTGGGTCTTGCCCTACCAAATTCTATTTCAGAGAAACTCGAGCTCAGAGAAGCATGTCTGCCATCAGAGAGCAAACGCTGGCCTGCTTTTACAGTTTCATAAGCAGTGCGGGAGAGCACGCTACGCAGAGATAGATGTGAATCCCAAAACCAATAAATACACCAAAGGAAAACAGATGTCAAATGTTTTACCCACGCTCACTCCTTTTAACCCCGAGCCATGTAATGAAACATACAGCAAAATGAGCGAGTGGGAGTTCCCACGACCATGCAAGATTTATATCAGTGTAAAGACACACAAGTGCACAGGAACACACGTGTACTTAGCTGACCCGCTCTTTCCGCTTTGGGTGAGAAGTAATGGTGGCAGCGCAAACACAAACATGCACACTCTCACATAGACACACACATATGCACAGACACACACCGAGAGGAGCACGGCTGGCAGAGGGGATATGAATTATACATCCACCCTGTCTCTGTGTATTAGATATAAAAAAAAAAGGAGAGCTGGAAGGAGAGAGAAAAAGAAATGGCAGCAAAAAGTAGGAGATAACGTGTTCCGTATATATAACATGTTAACTTGTGATGAATAGGAGTGGAAGGAGAAGAAAGAGGAAAGGTGAAGGTTACATCCATAAAGTGTCTATCACCTTCACTGTATGGCCTTAAGACAGAGACTTTGTGTTTGTTTTGGATGTGCGCTAGACGTGTGTTTAATGTGTGTGTGTGCGTTATGCATAGGTCCACAGCTGGATGTAGGAACCGCTCCTAGCAGCATCTTTCTGCTGCTGAGATGCTCATTGGTTCACAGTTCAGCGAGTTCTTTCCTCTGCAGATGGGGGAAATGCTGGGAGAGGAACACACACACGCACACAGACACACACCTACTCACACACGCTAACTGATTTGGGTAGATTTTCTTTTTTCCCCTGAAAGCACCGTCCTTGGTTCATATTTGTCCATTTGGTGGAAAAATGGCAACAGTTCGAAGCTAAAGTGCTTCAGGGATGTGAGAGAGAATCCTGCGTTTGAGATGCAAACCAAATCAACTGTGGTGAAAATGCAGGGAGGACTTCCTGCCTGTCACTGCTGTCAAGAGAAATTCCTCACGTCTCTGAAGAGTCAGCTTCTTGGGAATAAAAATAAATTCACATATTTTCAGATTGAAAGATGTCCAGTTTCGGTTGATCTGCTGGCAGAGCCTGTGATATCGGTTGATGTTTACTGCACAGATTCTCGTTTTCTAATTTGGTTTGCCTTTTGATTTTATTTTTTTTGGGGTACCGTTCATGTTTGCTTCATTTGTTTGCTTTCAGAGATGAGAGGGCCTTTTATCAGCTTTTTATGCTTTTGTGTTAATCTCTGCCGACCAAATTGGGTATTTTCTCCTCTCACATCAATGTTTCATCACAGCCTTGAAATTCACGCTCTCTACATATATAAAAGACAAGTTAGTACCATTTCCACAAAAGCACCATGTATGTTGAAGAAAGAGTCACTTAATACAATCGCAAATTAGCATTTGAACTCCTCGGTGACTCATCCTCTCTTTGGGGGTTATATTCTAATCTGTTTAATGCTTTATGTTACATTTTCCCTGCATGCAATGTTTAGTTACAGCACCTAATATGATATGCAATCATGTGTTTTTTGCTTGTTCTTGATTTTTCTAAATTGAGGTATGGTTGACACTGCGCCTTCAGAAAGTTAATCTTTAATCTGGATTTCCATCTTGTCTTGTTTGCTGTTAATGCCGTTATCGCTGCACAGATAAAGAAAAATCAGATTAAGCTTGAAAAAGATTTCATAGCAATTGATTTAAGTGATGCAGGCGGGCATGACAACGGGAAACTAAAGTTTGTATTACTGTTTCTGCCTGTGCCTGAGGCCTGCACTCTATCCGTGTGGTGAATCTGCACAGTCCAAAGGACTTAGATTTGAATTCTCCAGCAAAATTTGGGCCAGCTGATAATAAATATCTAAATATCTATGACAAAAGGAATCATTGGTGTGCCATGCAGTCCCAGGAGAAATCATGCATAATCTGCATGTGGGTAAAACATGGAAAAAAGCAACTAGTCACCGCCTGCAATTCATGCATGCATGCTCATGTTTGAATAATTTCTCCCCTTTTTTTTAGATTTTCACAGCAAATGCCAACATTCTCAGTGAGAATAGAAGTGTTTTGAAAGGCTGAATCTTTGTTACACTCATACTTTCTGATGGTTGTGAGGAGGGAATCACAGAAACGCTTTGAACAATGTGAGTGAAAAAAGAATCATCATTAGAGAGAGAAAAAAGAGGAAGTTTAGTGTTAGAAATAAAATGGATCCCAGAACAAAACGCGTCTGACGATTCACATCATTCAACGAGACAAGCATTCAGTACACATGTAATTGAGCCGATTTGAGCCTCACAGAGTACAAAAACTTCCTGCGCAACTGACTTTTGTCAATAAAAAGTGACAACAACTTTCCAAGTGATCCTCTCTCTGTCTTCTGACGACAACTTAAAACTCACCCATAAGCGTGGCCTAAGGGTGCGTGCCTGGTAAGCAAGTCCCTTACTGGGAAGGATCTGATCTGCAGTGGTTGCCCACAGCTATTTGACTTGGATTATCCCAAAACCTTCCTGGTAGGCATATTCTGCCGAAAATGTGAGCTTTCCTGCCTCTCCGTGGGCACGCATAATTTGGATGCAGATGGTGACAGTCGGTGTCACAGCCAAGAGACGCAGCAAGACAGAAAGCCATCAGCAAACTGGAAAATGGGTTTAAGAAAAGGGAGACCCTCTGCGGAGAGTGATGCTACCTTCCTCATTACTGACTCCGAGTTGTTTGCTAAGTGGCTCCCAAGATGCTTTGGTCAGAGTGTGTTTAGAGGCAGTCAACAAATGGGGCTTCTAAATAAAAGCTCAGTAACTGACACTCAGTTTGTTTCCTCTTAGCAGGGATGAGGCGAAAAGTAGTGTCGTTAGATTTATTATCCTGTCACCTTAAAAACTCATTTGAACCTTGTTTACCAACCTTTGCACAATGAGCAAAAAATGATCATTATTATTATTTTACTATTTAATCATACGGTTCGACTTCTACCCCATCATCCAAGAATCATAAAGTTATATCTGATCAAAGACTCTACTGCAGTCCACAGTTACATCCAAGTGCAAAAGTATCATTGAGCTTAAATATGGAGATCTTTTTAAGTTCTTTATCATCTCATATCTTTTCCATAATTGTGGAGTGGATGAATGCAGTTTATAAGCATAACCAGGCTTAAGAGAAGAAAATTAATTGTGATGACCTTGGTTAAAAGCGTGGCTTCATCTATGGGCAATAACAATCATTTGAAGCCTTTGTTCTGTTTCACCCGTTTAAAGCTGCACCCTCCAAAGGTCCCCTGAATTACATGCAACATTTGAATAATTCACCCACTCCTTGCTTTTATCCAAATAATTTACGAGCAATAAAAAAATCATTTCTGTGATAATAAAGGACACTATGAAAAACAGAAGGAAAAATTCAGCTCTGCAAAACTATCCCTTTATCAGTTTCTCCTCAACAAGTGCCACTGTCAAGTACCTGACAGCTCAACTGCTAATTGAACCCTTTTCCTGTCAGCATAACCATGCAACTTAGCACTTGGCTCTCCTTTGACCCAACCCTCCATGTATGCAGCCACTATTTAGAAAGATAAACACTTCAAAAGGGAAAGAACGCTCATTTTTAAGCTGGGAATATGAGTTTATGAGAGTCGGTGCTTGCTTGCCTCGGTCAAATGCTTTTGGTGAGAAGTCATTAATACAACCTGGCAGCACTGGCGGCACACTTTTCTCTTAGTGGATAATGCAGAAGATGAAGTGCTTGTACAGCAGCTGAAGAGCGGTGACAGCAGACACGGTCTTTCCATCATTTGTCGAGGTGCTCCACACATGACCCAGATACATATTTCCCCAAATGAATTGTTTCCTACAGTTCCATCACACTGCTCAAAGACTTCCAGCGGTCGTCTCCTGCTTTATTAATCAAAAGTAAGCTGACTTACAATTTTGGACGGGTGTAGCCTCTTGCCCACCTAAATATTATTTATTGGGGAGTTTTTGTTAAGTGTATTTTATGGTGCATTGCTTTGGTCCTCCCTCTCTCAGTCTGTGTGTGCACGAGTCTGCTTTTATGTGGTTTACCCTTCCAGGGTATATGTCATTTTTAATGTTAATGAGCATGTTTGTGGAACACTTGATTAATTATGCTGATTGGTCATTTGTGTGTGTGAATATGTGGCTGCTGTTCCAGGCTACATCAAGTCCTACTAATGTTGGTGTTGGTGCCGATAACCTTACCTCTAAAGGTGTATTAGGTTTATATAACTGAAGTCATTGAACTTTAGTTAAACAGAATGATAGTTGCCTATTTTGGTCACTATAATCTTGACTGGTCTTGGATGGCTGGAGTGGGACTTTCTAATAAACATCTTGATGAAGTGTTTAATCAAGTGCTACATTATATAAATGACAGAACACCATAATACCCTGCTTTATATGTATATATTAATATGAGGGTGCTCCAGTCAGGGGGCTATGAAAGCCAAAAATCTTCAGATCACTTTGTAGAAGTCCAGTTCTGTTCACTTGGACCTGTGCATGTGCACTCGATCTCTTGTAGCCTATAAATCAAGTCATAGATTCACAGTGTGCCGAAAGTGAACCTTTAACTCGATTTTCATTTTCAAGAAGCTGAAGCAGTGACAGGGAGGCAAACTGTGAATGGTCTAGGTCAGGGATGTCAAACTCATTTTACATCATGGGCCACTCTGATGTAAAATAACCTCACCAGTGAAACGACATGATAAACGTGTAATGTTACAGAAACGGTTCTGATAGATCATTGCTCAAACTGTAAGGTTTTTATTAATTTACAGATAATGTCCTTGTACTTTGGTGTTGTAAGCATGACAATGGGCAGTGGGGGGCCTTTATCATTAGGAAAATCAGTAAAACTTATGAAAATACAGCTAAAAGTTTCAAATCTCTGCACCAAATCATGTTTTTAAGGCTGTAGCGTGGGCCGGATTGGAATCTTTACTGGGACGATTCTGGCCCATGGACCTTATGTTTGACACCCCTAGTCAAGGTGGTACCCAACAATTGTATTCATGGAGAAAAAGCTATTTACAAGGCACCCTGTGCAATCAAGAGCTGCCACAAAATAGCTCAGTTGATTTCTGCTGAATGTTCACCCTCAGCCCCCTTAGGACATTACAGTCGCCTCGGGAGGATGAATTCATGTGAACTGATTAATGTTAAAAAATAAATAAATAATAAAAGAAACCCTGCACGCTCCTCAGTCTTCTGCTTGGAAACTGTCGATCCTTTATATGAAAACTGCTGGGTCATTACATATGATATGAAATCTAGGTCAAATTGTCTGCAGTGAAATCAACACACAGTGGAACTGGTAAGAACGGGACTTCCAGCGATCTAAAAATGAGATGCCTGAGGAGGTGACCTTGAACTGGAGATTGACTAAATTTTAATCAGGTAAGGCTTTTGATCTTCATGGACCTGTTCCAGAATGTTTTGATCGCACTTTATAAATATACTCGTGCTTAGCTAGGTGAGCTTTTAGTACTCCCCTCATGCTCCGGCACTACATCCATGTTTTCTATCTTCTACAGAGCCCCGCGGCTCTGATTGGACAGCTGTTTTGACTTCATGGATCCTAGCAGGCAGAGTTACAGATGCAGACACTTGTAATCATATAAACAATTATATTTTCACATTATCTAACACCTTATCCAGCACACTGTTCACACATCCACCTACAGCTGATTCAAGTGTCCAACAATTATGCAACTACAGTTGGTATATTCTGTTCACAGTTTTGTAAATGAACACATTCTATCGATTCTTTGCAAAAAACTGTCTCAGATTTGAACTGTAGCCTTTTTGCAATCCATGCAAGACTCACACGGTGAGAGACTCTGAAATTGTTCACATCACAGAGCATTTTGAATGATCTTCTAACACAGCATCATTACTGATATACCATCAACCTCAGCCTGAGTTATCACTTTCTTTCAAACTGATAAGCATGCTGGATGACCACAAATTCTCATATATGCACTCAGCTTCACCTATGCATATACAGTCCCATGCATGTTTTAAACACTCACACAAACAGGACTTCTTGACTCGTGTCTAATCTACTGTCGAGTAGACTTCCCACCTTGCTGATCAATAATTCATCAATCTAATCTTCAATAATGTTCCTAATCAAACTTTCATGTGACAGGATGAGCGTGGTAACATGATTTTAATAGAGGAAAATTAAGGAAATCATAGTGGGCCACAGTATGCACATTATGCAGCATGCATGACCTAAAGGAGGTGACGGGCAAGCAGATATAAGTGAATGAGTCAAAGGTTGATTAATCTGTACTGGAGCTGTTAGCAATATGAAATGAGACAACAGCGAGAGAGCCTAACTATTCTGTGACTTCTCTCTGCTAATGGCTTTAATGAGCTCTCTGGAGTCGTGGTTCTTTAAGACGTAGAGATGCACAGCTCCACAATGGGGGAACATGGAGAAAATGAAGACATGAAATTAAGTCGAAGTAGAGAGCATTTAATGGCGAATAACTTAATAGAGGTGAAAAACGTGACTGGGGCAAAGATAATAGAGAAACAGTGCACACACGCTCAGCTGTGGAAACACACACACACACACACACACACACAGAGCAGTACAACTACACACACAGGGTCATTCGTCAACATTATTCACTGGATTGGGAGCCACAAGGAAACTGCAGTTTACAGCAATGAACATCTCAGCCACTGTAGTCACTGTGCTTGTTTTGTTTAGGGTTGACCCATTTTAGATAAACAAAACATCAATAACGCTTTCCTCAGCAAACACGCAGCCGCACGCGCATTCAGGAGAAGACGCGCGCACGTTCGTTTCCCAACCCTCTGCAAGAGGAAGTCAGAGAGGGTGTTTGAAGTGTGTTTGATCAAACACGGAGTATGCAGCACCACTAGCGGATGCCACAGCCTATACTCCTCACTGCACCCAGAGACAGCCATACACGCCTCCTGTCAATTTTCTCTCTTTTTCTACATCTCTCACGCTCTTCTCTTCATTCTCATCCCACTTTTTTTTCCTTGTTTCCATCCATCTTTCCCTCAGGTTTTTGTCCATCACATCACCCTTTCTTCCCTTTTAAATTTTGGATCCATTTGAAACATCTTTGTATTCATCGCTTAAAAAAAAAAAAAAATCACGGCGTAATTGCATCAGACACTAATCTCATTACGAATAGCTGACATAAAAAAAAAACTGTAAAAAATTCAAACTTTATTTAAACTGGAACAGTTCGTTTCTATTTCTTAACACATCCTTATCTCCAAAACGAGGAAGCTCCTTAGAGCCATTTTCCTTATTAGGCAAATATAATTCAGCACTGTGCATGTACTATAAATACATCTCCTACTATCTTGCCTTTCCTTCCTGCCTTCCTGTCTTTGACTGCACCTCAGGCTTTGGATGATTGGTGCCACAGCTGGCTTCATGTTATCCACCAGTGTCCACAGTTGGAAAATAAAGACTGCAGACCTTCACAGTTTCTTCACAAGCTCTGCTTCTTCAAAGACTCCTATAAGGAAACACGTGCTCGTAGTCAGTGCAACAGCTATGAAGGACGTCATCGAAAAACTCGGTGAAGAACAGAGCCCTCCTGCAAGCCCTTCAGTAATCAGAGATGAGAGTAGGCAGGAGAGGAGGGAGTAAAAAAAATAAATAAAAAAAATAGGGAAGCTTCGGAACTACACAAGAAGCGAGAAAATTTTGCCAGCCTTTGATTAGACTCTTCAAACCGGTGTAAGGACCGTTTTCTGCCACTGACGCCAACACACTTACACACTCCTAAGCTGCACCTAAACACCCACATCAAATGAACAAAGAAATAAAGACCCATGCACGCACGCGCGCCAAGAGTTGGCAGGCATGTGCACACACATACATACGACCAAAGTATAAAAAAAACCGAGGACACAAAAGAATAAATGAGTAATCTCCCTCTCATTTGTGACAAAACACCTCCCGGCGGCTGCGCGAGGGAGTTAAAGGTGACGCCTCAAAGAATGAAGCATCTCATCAGTGGTGAATCTGCTCATTTTCCCATTTCTATCAACAGAAAAGACAAAACTGCCAAAAAACTAGTAATGTTCTCACATCTGCCCTCTCCTTCTTCATTTTCCTCAGAGAGGTAACACAAGCGAAAGAAAAGGAATCTTAACGGAGCGCTCTGATTGTCCTCTCACGAACCTGCTCAGTGGGGGGAGAGGAGGGGGACACGGGTGAAGATGGTATGCAGTGGGGAGTCTTGAAATTGGACAACAGGAGGGGGGAGCAAACAGCAGAGAGGAGGTGACTCATTATGCTCCTTTCATCTTAGTCTTCAAAACCATTACTAATCGTACTATCTTCGACATCATCATCATATGCGCACAATCACTGCTATCATCGTCATCATCATTTCTTTTAGTATCGGTGTCATTAATCTTGTTATTGTCAACAACTCAGCTATTGTGTTCAGAATCATCACCCTAGTGCAATCATTGGGAATTATCACCATCATCTCTTCTAGCATCAGTGTAATCCAGCTTCATCATCAACAAAATCACCCCATGAAAATCACTTTTTTTTTTTTATCCGTTTCTGCTTTTCTCACTCTCTTCACCACTTCAATTACCGTTATTATGGCTTTTTTTTTTTTTTACCGTTGTCATCATCGTTCCACAGTGCTCATTTTCTTCATCATTTTGCCATTTTTCTCATTCTTCTCATCAACAATGCCGCCATCGTTCACATTTTTTTTGTCATACCGGTGCAACGACTACCAACATCAGCGTCATTATCCCTGTTTATATCTACAACATAGCTACTTGTTGCATATCACTGCCATCATGATGCTTCTTCCCATCAGCTTTTTGCACATACACCCTTTTTTTAAAAACTTTTTACAGACATACCCCGACTGTACACCTGTTCAGCTGCTTGTAAAAGTAAATGTTTAATAATCAGTGAACCACATTTTAGCGACTTGGTGAATCAAGTCAAGCACTTGCTTGGGTGAAAATGCCCTGTAGATGCCACAGGTCAGAGGAGAATGGCTATTTTGCTGTGAGCCAACAGGAAGGCAACAGTAATAATGATTTGTTAAAACCAAGGTAAACAGAAGATGATCTCTGAATGCACAGCCTGATGGACAAATAGAGCTATAATCCACAAACAGAGCCGTGGTGAACCCACTGACCAACAAACTGACACTGAAATAATATTTAGATGTGGTTTTCATGATGTTTTTGAACAGTAAATATCTTTATCTCTCAGACAAATAGAGTAATTAAAAGACAGTTGTCCACAGTTTGAATTGTTGAATGCCAGTTTAGCAACTGGCTGCATTCCATTCAGGTGTTACAGAGCTAGCCAGTGACTAGCTAAGAGAAGAT
>NW_005187471.1:978053-1055541 GCF_000239375.1 Pundamilia nyererei
ATATAGATATAGATATAGATATATATAGATTTATAAATCATCTAACCAAATGTATGACACTCCCTATTCACAACAATGGTGACCTGTGGTCCCTATGCTAATCTCCACTGCCAACCATATTTCCTGCAGCCTGCTGTCAAAGCATGTAACAATTAGAACTAAAAATATATCCTCCCCCACGATTTTATTTCTCAGTGGCAGAAATCTCATCATTTCACTTTAGGATTATTTTACTCTTTCTCTTATTAAAGGAGTGGCTTAGAATGATAATCCTTGTCTTAGAAATGATTTCTTTTTCTCAAAAAAGGAAAAAAAATCCCCCCAGAGCAAATGAAATCAGACCTTTCCTTTGCATTTTTCACAAAACACTGCTCTTTTTCATATTTTCAATCCTGCCCTGACAGAGTCTGTACTTGGTGGAAAATATCATCATCATTTCATCTGTTCATAGGAGTGTAATGATCTGTTTAGTATGTTAGCAGCATGGCACTGAATCAGTAATGCAATATGAAATGTTTACTTAACTTCCCCTCTGCGTTTGATCGTTCATGCAGAGGAGCAGGTTGAAAGACTGAGTAAGGATATTACGCTGCAGAGCTGCTGCTGCTGTTGCTAGCTTCCACTAATGAGGTTTGTTGATGATAATGACTATGGCGGTGATGGTGATGATGATGTAAGTCCCCGAAACAACCTGGGGGAGATCCCGAGAGTTGTTGTTTTAATGAAGAGAATGAAATAGTTGGAGCCAGGAGATAGAGAAACTCAGAGATCCATGGATCTTAAGAAGGAACAGAGAGGCCAACAGACAGGATGAAAGAATGAAAGCATGAATAAAAGAGGACAAAATAGGGAGATACCAGCCCAGAATATGAAACATGCCAGACTGCACTCAATACATCGTGAACAATGGGCATTGTCATTCCTGCTCCATCCTTGTTTCTGCTTCCCTCTAATACTTTTCCTCAGGTCCCGGCTGGTTGTGCCGATTGTGTTACCCGAGCGGAAGAATGGCACTCTTTCAGTTCTGCCTGCCTGATACTCTGATGGGACCCCTTCTGTTCAGTGTTCATATAGACCAGTTGGAGACTGATAATAACACATATTCCACTGTCTGGCTATATGCCTCGGACTGGCCCTGAGAGACAAAAACAGACAAAAAATGTGAAAGAGAAACAGAAAGATCTACTTGAAGGATTAGACCCAGAGCGCGGATATGAAGAAGGACAAAAAGTTGAGAGCATAACAAAGACGAGGCCACTTCAGCTTTTTCACAAAGAAGAAGGAAGATGAAAGTTTCTGGAAGAGGACTGAGAATCAAAGCAACGGAAGGGAAGTCAAAACAAAAGAGAAATTAAGCGAAAAAAAGAGGGAAAGCGGTGGAAATCTGTGACGCCAAGAAGATGGAAGGAAGGGAAGTAAGAGTCCAGCAGTGTAGTTGGACGGAGAGCACATGGTTGGATGGTCTCAGCAGGTGAGAAGCTGGTATTACAGGAGAAACAATGGCCTTTAGCGTGGTGCCTTGCCAAATATTCAAGATGCCCTCTGGCGCGCAAAGCTTTTAGGATGAGAAAATTGGCATTTAGAAAAGAAGAAGAGAAGATTCGTTCATTTTCTCCTTCCACTCGAGGTGAGGTTAAACTGTAAAAGCTGACCCTGACAACTTTCACGCTGGTATTCGCCGAGAAGCAATTTTTTTTTAAAGCCATGCAATTTGGCAAACAAATTCATCCAAAAGAAAAAAAACAACCTGTCTTTTGGCAGGGTTGTTTTCAGCATGTCCGACTGCACAATACCATCACGAGACTGTTGGCTTGCATTCGTGTGTGTATATATGTCTGTGTGCATATAATACGTGCATGAGTTGGTACAATAATAATAATAATAATAAAAAATCACCTTCATCCAAAAATATCCCTGGTAGATTTTCAAACAGCAGGAGTGGAAGGGTCAAACAAAAGAAGGAGCGAGTGAATCATTTGCATGTAATCCATCAAACGAAGCAGGGCGAAACTGTCTAATTCCCAGCCAGCTATGGACACCCCACTACCTTTGTTTTATCCAGAATGGGGGCACTATAAACTCCCCATTTTACACTATGCTAATGGGACATAATAAGGCAGAACCAACAGATGTTGCAGCACTCTCGTGATTTTGTCGCTACTTAATTGTGCTTGGTGCTGCAGAGGCTGCAAACTAATTCAGTCCATTGATTCTTATGTCTCTCCAAGGTGTCTGCATGTATTCTGCCTTCTGGTTGAGAGGATTTGAACTTTTTTCTCTGCAGCAATCCTCCTTCTGACCTGCAAAATCATCCTCACCTCAGGTCTAATCCTGCGTAATTCTAATAAAGACTCTGAGGGCTGTATGCACTAATCTGATATGCCTCCAGAAAGAGGGAAGAAGAGCAGGTGATGACAAAGGTGGTGATGATATTGATTATTCCGATTTGATGAAGGTGATACTGAATGCATTAGTGATGATGAACATACGGATGAGGATGACAATGGAGGTGATAATGATAAAGTCCGTCATCATTATCCAATCCGGGCTGGAAATTTGTCTTCAGCCTCAGCTCAGAAACTGTAAACAGATAAATTAAAACTCTACAGCTGATAGATTAAAGATTCAGGAGAGGTACGCAGCCATTCACTGCGCGGTTGTAATAGTTCATCTGGTGTTGTCATTGTCCCTGACAGCCCAAAGGACAAAGACCTTTAACAAAGGTTGTTTTGTGGGTGCATTTTCCACTGCCAGGCTGAGGAGTTGGAAAATTAAAAATCAAAGATCATGCAACTACTTTCAAAACCTTTTCCACACCTGAACTGCACTCGGTTATTGCAGCTGTGTGTTTATTTTTTCTCCAGGTTAATTTAAAATGCTGTTTGATGAATATCTACTTTTTGAATTTCACGTTTCCAAAGCAGGTAGTCGTACCAGAGTGTTAAGCATGTGTTTCTTAACTTAAAAAAAAACAGAAAAACATTTGGTGTTTATTTACATGCCTGAAATCAGTGTTGATTATGAAGGTGATGCTAATGATGTCTATGAAGATGATGATGATAAGGATAATGAAAACAGCAGGGAACATGACAGCAGTGATTAAAGTTTTGATGAAGAAAATTAAGGTGGTGACAGTGAGGGCGATGGCTACGATTACGTTCATGCTTAGTGTTTTCATTTGATGCTGATTATATTAATGTTAATGATGATGATGCCAATGATGGTCACTGTGAATAAGGAGAACAGAATAAATATGTATTGACCCATCAGGGCAAGAGATTACTATCTCACTAATAGAGACCACAATAAAAAACTAATAACAATTTCCCCAGTCTATTAAAGAATTGAGTCAACCTGAAGAAGTTGGAATATGGAGGGTTTGTTTCCACCATTTATTTATTAATTTAGTATCTTGAAATGTACTAATAAGAACGCATACTGCTCACACTGGGGTTTTTTTTTTTACCATAGTTTTTCATGTATTTTTTAATCATAGTCTTTCAGTCATTACTTTGATCACTACTTTAGTCTCTTTTTTTTTCTAAAACTAAAATTATACTAAATAAAAGTACTTATTACTTAACAACATAAAGAAATGAAAGTGTTAGATGCGAGATAAAAGTACAAAAACCTTGAAAAAAGTTGCCAATAACACTTAATTGGAAATAAACCTTAAAGTAGACTGCTTCACTTTGCGCAACTATTTTAAATCCCGGTAGAACTGCAACCACATATAGCGCAATATTTTTTTATTCGCATATGGAATAAGAGAAGTTGTACTTACATCTTATGCATTCAGCTGTCACCACATATGGCTTTGCAAAAATTGCACAAAAATCACTTGCAGAAACAAAAACATGATATTCCAGAAGCACGTTGCGATCCGATCAGCTGTTCATAGTACTTCCTACGTTGGAACAGACGACGTCAGCGCGAACTATCGCATGTGCGCCATTAGCCTACCTGCCAAAACCGGGAGTGACATCATATTTCTTGGGAAACGTAGTTTTTCCCTTTAGGGCATTTATACACGTATACTGGTGTTTTAAAAAGTCATGTTTGACTTTATGCTTTTCTGTATAGTTTCTGGGCGGCTTAGAATTCAAATTGCACTGTTGGAAATAGTTTATTTTGATGCAGATTTCGTTTTTTTCTGCAAATTTGCATTATAATATTTATTTTCGTTTTTTCTGCAGCATGTAAAAAATTGGTGTGTCTCAAAAAGAAAACTATGAAGACACTCAAAATAAATTTCCTGTGGCTGGAAACGATTTTGTGCAAATTTTTATGCATTTACAGTTTTGAGGGATATGCCTCAAACACCTGAAATTTCTCTATTTTCTATGGATTTAATGCATACATATAATTAAAATTTGGGGTATAACGGTTGTATCAACGTATAGCAACTTGAAATGCTCCCAAAAATGGCACTACAGCATGTAAAAATATAAAGATAAGCTCCGGCGAACTTGGTTCTATGGTGGGTCTTAAAGGGTTAAGAGATAAATAAAAGCCTATGAGCTAGCTCTGTCAGGAAAATCAACCTGTGATACACATGTTCACTCTTCTACCTTACTATTTCATGGAAGTTTGTTTCCACCACAAAATTTGGAAAAAGAAAAAAAGAAAGAAAGAAAAGCGTAAAAAAAAAGTGAAGGAAAAATCAGGTGGTAAACACATCTGGTGGTAAATTTAAGCCTCAGTTTCCCATCTCTTCCTCTGACATGTCAATGACACTCCTGACCAGCATTCCCTCCTGCTGTTTCAAGCCTTCCACTACCCCAGCATCCTCCTGTAGGCTCTGGTGAGATAATTATTCATTACCACCTATTTTTATGTGTATCATGCTGTGGGGAGTCATGCACTTGGAAGCTTGATGCTAAAATTTAACTATATGCCTTTTCTGTAATAAATCATTTGAAGTTGTCTGACTGACTATAATAGAGAAATGGTAAGCTGAAACTGGTCCAGATCGAGTCTGAAACGAGTTCAGTTGAACACATTTGAAGATGCCAGATGCTGTTGATGAATGACTTTTTGTCCATCTGACAGGGCTGTGGGGGTCTGTCAGATGAAAAAGGATGGGAACCTCTTAGATATATAAAAGTGTCTTAGCTTACCTCAGATGTTCCTTATCATTACACTGCATGCTGTCTTTCTCTTGGCTTGCATTATTATTCAACAGACATAAAATACCATCCGTGTCATCAAATATCATGCACCCATATTTAAAACAGCTGTACTGGTAGAGCTTTTAATATCAGCAAACACGCTGTTCCACCTCGATGCCCCTGGATATTCAGATGACCCCCTCCTGCCAGTCACTGCATTGAATCTGCTGATGACTAAGATCTGCTACATTAGATCTTCTTATGTAACTGTGTCTCTCCTGCTGAGCTGGGAGAAATAATTTGCGAGGTAGCAGCCCTGACTTTAATTACTCTAAGTATCGTCTTTAGCTTGAGACCAGAGGGAACGAATTCCAAAGACAACTTCTGAGACACGTTTCGCTCAACATGACCCAAAGCTGTGCTGATATTTTAAAGAAAGCCATACAAGGTCATATAGGTCAAAGCACAAACATATAACCTGATGTAGTGCAGCTTTAATGTACAGAAAAATGTTGCCTGAGGCAAGGTGGACAGTTCAGGGTCCTGCACAAGAAAAACATGCAAACCACATCCCAATGGGATAAGCGAGAAGTGGTGATAAAAGAGAGAGGAGATAAGAGAGTGGAAGATGGGAGCTTGATAGGGAGACATAAAGATGGAGAGGAAGAAAGATGGAGAGAAAAAGAGGTGGAGTGGGTGGCAGTGGCAATGGAAGATAGATTTAACCCAAGGGCAAGTTTGAGTCTGACAAACTGTCAGTAACTGAGCGGGGGTGACTACAAGTCTACATGTAAATTGGATGCAAATCTTATGTGTACGTGTGTCTGTATGTGTGTGGTATGGCTGAGGAAGTGTTAGTCACTACACATATCACAGTACGCCACAGGGGATGCAACGGTAAGACAGTGAGTGTGTGGGGGTTTATGTGCAGGGACTTGTGATGTGCTCGGTGTGAGTACGGACCGCATGTATATGAGGTGCGTGTGTGTGTACGGACCCGAGCTTGCATTTTAAAGTTTCTGTGGGCAGTATATGTGCTCGATGCATAAGTCGCTTCTTCCTCAAAGGCTGTGTGGGTGCGTGTATTTCTGTGTGTGAGTCTCCAAGGAGATAGATTCTGTCCCGTGGAATGAGAGTGTCGTCAACCATCAGCGCTTCTCACTGACACGGAGTTCCTCAAAGACACAGAGATGAAGAGAGAGGAGGAACAAAGAAGAAAAGGAAAAGAAAGTCTTTTGAAGGATAAACCATGGGATTAGATAAGGTGCTCCTTCTGGACCATTGAGCCAGTGTACTCTATGTGTGTGTCGGAGAATGTGTGTGTGGAGGAGAGCCCATTGCACTGAGCACATTAGCTGCTCGGGGTGAACAAAGCCCCTCACCTGCGAGCTTTATAATATGGGCCTGGGAGCCAGAAAGGGGCTCAGTATTTGTGTGTGTGCAAGTGCAGCCCTGTGTGCAAGCCAGCAACAGGAAAAAGGATGGGTTTTTACTGAATAGAAAAACCAATCTGGCTGCGCATGTGTGCCCCATATCTAGCTTCCATTGATGTGTGTACGTGTATGTGTGTGCATGACAGCAAGTAAATAGAAAAATGGGGGCTGCCTAACCTTGTATTCAATGGGCAGCCATTCTGCTTGTATGTGATTGTGTGTGAGTTTGTGACCTAAATCTAGCTGGTGTGTATAAGTGCACATGTGTGCCTGTGTGTGTGCTTCTCATACATTCCTTCTTGCATGTGGCATAAATCCCTTTATGTGAATCTGGGAGATTTCCAGATGCTGTTCTAATGTTGCACTATTGTTGTGATAATGTGTGTTATGGCACTTTGTTATTGTGCAGCGCCATGTATCTCATCACAATAGCAGAATGGACAACAATCTGAGAGTGCACGAGTGTTGCTCCCCACCGTGACCAAAAGTGGCCAGAGCCATTTGAATTGGATTATCTCATACATTTTCTATTATCCAGCAAGACCTTGAAAGAGATAGGCCTGCTGAGAGTCACAGCCAGAGATTTAAAGGGTTTGGCCAATTTGTAGGATGCCGCCTTTCTTAAATAGAAACGTTTGTTTGACTTATTTTTATTTTTGTCGACTTATCCAGGTTAGTTTTGTTGAGATCAAGGCACTCCTTAAAAGCACAGCTAACTTACTGGCAGCACAATTAATTAGCAGGTGAAAACAATTAAAAGATGTCAGTGTGGATGATGATTAATCTCAGAGAAATATCCAAGAAAAAAGTAGAGCAAGAAGGAACGGGGTAAACAGAGATGAAGCTCTTGCTACAGCAGCTGAAAAATACAGGTATTGGGTAAAATACCTTGTAATGATGGCCTCCCAAACTACAAAGATGGGTCAGTTCTTAACACCAGTGGTGTTTCACCATGTAGGTTTTTTTTTATGTTGAGATTTTGATTTTACTCAAATGTTACTTCAAGGTAAATCCATTGAAGGTCTACAGCCTTTTTCTGTGTAACTGGGACAACATCTCTAGGGATGGCTGCTGCTGTTGAATTGAATGTCATGACATAATTTTATCAATGCTTTAAACACAGAGACTATACTTCAGAGGCAGCCGGAGAGCCCAACATAGAACATTTCCTCGTTTTGCAGTTTTGTTCTGCAGAAAAATTTAATTGCATCTTCTCTACCTCATGCTCCACTTCTCTTCCAATTTTTTATGGAACTTGGGTAAGTAGCTTTAGCATTTAAAGAAATGCAACAGTCAATTAAATTTACCCCTAAGTTCATAGCTGGATGCGTAAAACCATTTTCAGGTAGAAAAGCTCTTCTCATCCTAAAACTCCGATGACAAATTTTCTGCTCTTTTGTTTTTTGGCGCACATACATACATATACAATACAGAGCATGCACGACCATATCTCTGAATACTCCTTGCAACCATTTAGCAGCTGAACTACCATCTCCAGCTGGTTGCTAATTCTGCACAGTGCATTTTGAAATTTATTTGGCTAAATAAAGAGGACTGAAACAAAAATAATCAGGTGTGCTGTCGTTAATAGCACACATGGGGTTTAAGAGCTTCATTGATTACGTTTAAAAGCAAAAAAAACCAACAGGTGTAATCTTTGTATATTTCAGTATGTACGAATAAAAGTTAGGTTGCAGATTTTCTTCCAAAGTAATTTGTCACCTCATGCCAGAAAGTTAAAGCTGCACTTCAGATTGACTGATTATCAGTTCTACAAATTCCAACCCAGTACTTGTGACCTTGCAGAAAACACCCTTCTCGAGCTGTTGTGGTGTGAGCAAACTTTTGATGAACATGTGAAGAGGCAACGCACAATACAAGCTGCGTGCTTGATGTTGTGTGATCAATTAAGACACACAGCTGTTCATTTTCCAAGCTGTTTGTGTCATTTCACTGCCTCAGACAATAGCTGCTGCTCGGATGCGGTGCAGTACTGTTGCATTTGTTCTCTGAGCTTCGGTTATTGGTGACTAAATCACAATATAGTGTATTAATAGGTGAGCGATCTTTTGAAATACTTATCCTAAAATTATATTTTATACATAAAGCTGTTTTCACCTTGAAGAACAAGCTTATGTTAAGACAAAGCTTGTCATCTTTAACATGACAAAGAAGCACAAGGAAGTGCTATTCTTTGCTGAAATATATATGTGCCTATACTTTATAAATACTTTGAATAAAGGACTTGTAGTCACTGTAGTGATTTTATATTTTTGAAATGACAGTGGTTACAATAACCTTGATTTCCCCTCCCTAACAGTTTTCTTTATCTGCCTGATCACCTGATTGTCTGCTCTTGTTTCTTGTCTTGTTTGACTTTATTGCATCCACCACCTGGCAAATAACTTTGTGAGAAATCCTTAGTTTAACAGACAAAAACTTTCCAAATTTAACCAAAGTTGTTAAAAAAGAAACAACGCAAATATATAAAAAAGCAGATCCTCCTTTAAATTTTACATAAGCTCCAATGATTTTAGTGTCAGTATTCTCATCTCTTTTCGCCAGTCTTGAGTCTCTCATAAAACTTCCTGTAATCCTCAAAGGATTACAGCAAGGGATGGACCTGCATGTATGTGTGTGTGCAGAAAAAGGCACAGCATGAGCAGTGACAGAGCCAGAGTCTAACAGGGGGAACCAACCTCGCCAGGGCTCCAGAGCCTAGATTCATTGCTTTAGCAGCAATGCATTTTTGATGTACCCCCTTTCTGCTTCAGCTTCACCATACGACCCTGACGGAATAACAGCGCCCCCAGCAACCATCAGTATAGCTTAAATTTTCCCTGTGACGTTTGCAATGTGTTGGTGTATGTGTGTGATGAGAAAGCAGGTGCACAGAACGACGAAAAGAAAGACAGAAAGGGAGAGGGAGACATCGAGAAAGGGAGAAAATGTTCCCCCTTGCCTGTTAAATATTTGAGAAGCCTTCTGTGGAACAGTGATGCAGTCAGAGACAGGCCTGTTAGCGCTCTCTGTGTATGTATGCGTGTGTGTGTGTGTATGCGCGCGTTTGGTTTTTGCAGAGAGACAGGGCAGTTAGTTTGGACTAATTCAGCCGTGAGTGAGAGGGAGCACTTTCAATGTTTATTTATCTACCTGGGAGAAAGAAGGAGGCAAAAAAAGAAGAGAGGGAGAGAGAGGGGAGAGAAGAGGAAGGGGTTGGAGGGAGAGAGATGGAGAGAAAGAGGCTGGCCAGGTTGTCACAAACCATTAGACAGACGGACCCAGTGTGCTCTGCCCCATGTCAATGAGAGAGAGCCAGCTAAAGACAACCATTTGTGTGTTGTGTGTGTGTTAATGCGCGTGCATCCTTGTGTGGCTTTGTGTTTATTTATGGATGTGGGTTTTGCACAAGTGCTTGAATTCACAAAGAAATAATGTGCACTTGTGTGACTGGCACAGGAGCCAGAAATTAGCAGAAAGAAAGGTAAAAGGTTTGAGAGTGTGTGTGTGTGTGTGTGTGTGTGAGAGAGAGAGAGTGAGTGAGTGAGTGAGAGTGAGAGAGAGAAACTAAGTCTCTAGACACTGTTGAGAAGATGAGGCAGGATGCCCTCATTGTTTAAAACAAAAGGAGCTCTCTGTGCCACAGAATAAAATATCCAAGGTTCACACAAACACACACACACTTTCATTTGCCTCTGTCTGTGTGTGTGTGTTGTTAAAACATCAATATTGCAGCTTTCTGCCAAACCGCTGCTTAAATAGAAATGAAATGTAAATAAGACTGATGTGATCAGACAGCACATGACAAAAGACCGAGAAATGTGTAGGTTCTTAAAGATTTCAAGGTGTACGCGAGTAATAAGAGTTTTTGAGGGGCATCTATAGCAAGCAGGTAACCTAGATAAACAATGTTTCAAACACACACACACACACACCTTCAGGCCAAACTCCTACTAAAACTCACTTGGGGTTGGAGCTATTCCAGTAAACAGCGTGTCTGTCAAATATGATCTTCTCCTCCGCCCACACGGACACCCAAGACAGGATGGCCAGCAACACCACCTCCATCACACACTTCTGCCCGAGCTGGCACAACATCATAGACATCTAGGGGGGAGTCTTTTATTTCTAACTGATATCAGGCTTTCACTGCGCTGCTGCTGCTCCAGAAATCCTTTCTAGATCATCAATGTCCTTCTGCGCGTCTTTTGATAAAATCGGCTCGGCGGTTAACTGGCTTGATGCTTGAAGTTCCGATAACCTCGGGGGTGTTTCAAGTCATACTGAATGTTTGAAATTCACTCTCAAACTTGGCCAATTGCGTATAAAACAGAAGAATTCACATGGTATTTACGAAAGCGTCGTCGTCGACAGGATGCTGCTGGTGCGTCTCCTCTGCAAGGTCCGAAAGTTTTCTCCCATTACGCGCAGCCGGAGAGAGAGATGCGCTACCTGGATTAGGTCCTGTCTCTCGCTCGTTCGCTCTCTTTCTCTCCCTTTTCAGAAAAATGGTAATCAGACTCCAGAATTCATCCGAGGTTTACAATTCTGTCGGTGATATCGTAGCTCATCAGCAGACCTAAGACAACGCCAGAACCGGCCGTCATATTTGTTTACCCAGATTTCTGCTGCGCCTGGCGCACCTTTGTTCCGCTTGTTCCACGGTGCAAATCTCTTTGCAGCCTAAAACTGCATCCACTTGACCTTTTCTCTTATTGCAGTTCAAGAAAATGCATTCCGCACACAAAAGCGCGCTCCTTTTCGCTATTTTTTGCTCAAACTTGTCACAAAATAACATTTGCAAGACGGGAGCATCCTTGTTAAACAACCGTAAGCTCTCACGGCGTGTCAACTTGGTGATCCCTCCGCTGCCACTGGCTCCAATCCAACGTAACTCCAGTTACTGCGCGTCTTTCCGTGCGTCACGCTGACCGGCGCAGGCAGGGAGCCGTCGATGATTACAGCTTTAATCCCAACACGCTCCCGTGCAACCTCCACCTATAGCGGCAACATCACTCAGAGGTACCCCGACTCGGTATAAGTAACCCCCACCCCCTCTCTCCATCTCCCGCTCGCTTTTCTTTCTGAGCGGGCGGGGTCTGGAGCCGTGCTGTGCTGCGCTCCCTCTGGGGACTCGTGGCTGGCTGACTCACTGCGCCCTGGCCATATTCAGCCGGAGATGTATAGTGGAAAGTCTGAAGTCACTTAAACGCTTCATTCTAGGTAGTTAAATTACTTTTTATTGTGACACGAATTCGAAATCTTTGTATAAATAGTTGACATTAAGATCCCCCCCATAGGGTTAAGGTAAATTATAGCTGAAGTTGACTGTTATTTTTCACCACAATCATCAATTTGACTAAAGACTGTTTGTTTGCATCTTATCGGGGCATGTAAATCGCCCACGAAGTTCACTGTTTGAAAGCCGCTCTCTGATGAATGGAGAGCGAAAGAGGGCGTCTGATGGATCGCTGGAACAGTGGAGTCATTTTCCATCAGTGTCCATTAGGCCCAAATGGCAAGCGGAGGCAGCACAGAGTCTAAAACCTGTGAGCCATAAACCTCCAGATAGCTGTTTGACAGAGCCCTGCCACCCCTGATGCCTCTGTCCTGCGAGAATGTGCAGACTACTCTGCGAAAAACGTATCCATCGCAGGTACTTAGTCTCCCCCCAAAGGAAGACGAAATAGTAACTACACTTGTGGTTCCCGCAAAGCGCTCCATGCGTTTTCGAACACGTGTTGATAAGACTATGTTGTGCAAAATGAGCTCCAGCGAGGATCAATCCAGTCTCAACAAAATGAGAATTGATTGCAGAAAACAGTTTTCAACAATTTCATTTGCATTCTTTAGAAGGGCATTACCACGTTAAGAAAATGAAAGGAAAGAAATACAATTTGCAGAATCACGAGCGAGTAAAAGGGTTTTCAAGAGCGACCTCTAACCAACTTTGATGTTCCTACAAAAGACAGTTTCCCCCAAATCAAACCCAAATTACTTGTTCCAAACTTCCCAAACCTAAAAAGGCCCTGTTATATTAAGTCCAAGCTTTCTACTGCTCCATCCTTCACATCTCATTGTGCCTCTTGGTTGGACCCTTTATGCAAAGTGGCCTAGTTTTTCCTCTGCCCTGCTCTGCCTGCAAAGTAATGTCTGTAATTTGGGCTTCAAATTCAGGCAGGGAGAGAACCCATGAACCCCCATAACCCAAATACAGCTGCATGTTGTCCGCCTCTGTGTATGAATTATTCAACATCTGTCTGAGGCGTGCATATGTAAACAGGTGGATAGTCTCCTGATGGCTTTCTTAAGAGGAAACACTATAGACCAAAGACATCCTTCACCTCAGTTTCATACTTTTCCTCCTCAACTGTTACACTCTTAATGCGAGTCTAAAGCTCATGTAAGTGATACAGACTAAACAGTGTTGAGTTGATTCTGATATTACAGCCTCTTAGGTGAACCTAAATCTAAGAGTGTTGGTCAGAGAGTCAGCATAAGGGTGCATGCCTCCTTAATGTGGTGTTAAATCCTAGAATATATTGCTGGTTAAGCTTGTGATTGCACTGCAGTTTAACTCTACTCAAGAGAAATAAATTATAGACATGAGTAAGCTCCAAGATTCGAAAATCCAATGTGTTTTCAAATGGTTCATTCACAAACCAGCCATTCAAATTCAGCGTTTTCCTGACTTAAATGGCTGCTTTAGGGATTGAAAATGTCAGAAATTGTATACAGAACAGCTCCTTGAACCACTTGTCCACCCTGCCCCCATTCATTAAGCATGAGGTTTTCATTTGTGTGTGGCCTTTATGTTTGCCAGGGCGTGCTTGATTAGAGACCGCAGCACTAATGTAAATAAATGTTGCCAGATGTGGTTGAATTACTACGCCACATGGTTTCATTTAGTCCCATGCACATGGGCACTGGCGGGATCAAGCAAGGGACACCCCAAGGGTCTGTATTTGGGAAACAAATGGGAGGGCAGGTGGGGTATGATTACACAAATTGTACACTTATGTTTAAAGTGCACATGCAGTGCACTTTCTGTGTGCTTTAGACAGTGCAAAGGAGTTGAGCAGTAAAAAAAATAAATAAATAAAGGCCTTCTTTGGTGTCGAGTAACTTGTGAATCAGAGCAATCTTGGAACAAAAATGTTCTGCATGAAAGTTTAAAATTAGATCAAAGCACCATATTCTGTGAGCTAAGAACATTACGTATCTACATTTGGATCATCTTACTTTGAGTTACCCTTCCACCCAAGTATGTAATGTCTTCGTGTTTCTGTATATTCCAAAGAGGTTTCTGTGCACACAGGTCTCTGCTTCAAATTAGTCTTAGTAGAGAGTGAAATGGAAAGATGCTGCAAGCAAACTAAAGTCTCTGAGGCAGCATCAAAAACATAGGTGAACATTAAACGTGAGATTTGTTGCAATTTTTAATGACTTTAAACATGAAAATGCACGTTTGGGCTAACACCACCTTAGTTCAGCATGCCAAAATATCATGCAGATTTTTCCCATTTTGGCTGTGCTCATCAAATATTCTGACTGACATCTTTCTTCAATATGACCTTCAAGGCATGCTTTTCTGCACAATGTAATGGCACGGGAAAAATGAGCGTGAAATTCAAACCAAGCCGGAGCTCGCTATATTTACGATTGCACTCGATGAGCTGCTGGCTCTATACAACAAAATCCAGGTCTCAGCCACAAATACACACCACTGGGCTCAGTTCTATTCTCATTTGTCGTCCCCCCCCCAAAGGCAAGGAAGAGCTGAGGTTAATCCTCTCCACTGCTCTGTAAGGAAGTAGTAGAAGAAAAAGGAGGATAGCGAGACAAGGAGGGAAAAAAAAAAGGATATAATGCCAGAAAGCCATGGGAAGCACTTGAGATTAAGCCACTAACTATTGACATTGTGTGAGTGGCAGGTAAAGTCACCTCTGTTCAGAAACCTTTGATCACCACCAGAGAACAATACCTCCCCCTAGTGGCCAAAAAGGTGTACACCTAAAATTACTCACAGGGGTTTGGGGTTCACCTCTCCTCACATCCCAGGGCACCTCTGATAAAACATGGATGCCAGATATACTGGGCAGCTATACTCCAGTTTTTTCTTAATCATTAACTTTATGAGATACAGTACCATGGTTTCCACAGCAACACCCCTCCTTCCCGAGTTACACCCGCTAAACTTCAAAAGGTCAAACGAGAGCACAGGAGGATTACTCTGAATCAGTGAGAATAGTGAGTATCCAGCACTGCATCCCCAATTAACTCACCACAGTTTCATCAAGGAATTGTAACAGGATTGCGCTGAGTCCAGATGAGCAGTCAGTCAAGTTTAGATGGGATGAGTATGAAGCTGGAAACGCAGTAAAGGACAAAATACAACCCACCAGCAGTAAACAGGATGAGAAATGTTGAAAATGTTACAAGATGTTAACCGGTACAGAAGGAAAGCGAGGAAGAGACAGAAACCAAATGAGGCCAGATGAAAGAAAGAACAAACTAAAGATTTATTGAAGGCAGCAGAAGATGCAAGAGACAAGATCAGAATGGCAAGGGGGAGTGGGGCACATACAGAGACACTTCTGTGTTCATATAGGTTTAATGTCTTTGTGTTACAAAAGTTTTTTTTTTTCTGTTTTACAGCTCAGGAGAGCTTAATAGGTCTGTGCTGTTTTATCAAAATATACATGTTTTGAACGTATGTGGATATACTCCAAATGATTTTGTGGTACAAAAACATGAATATATACAACCATCAACCCCCTTCATACAATACCCCCACCCCCAGGCCCCATATAAAAAAAGAAAAGAGAAAAGTAAAAGCTTTTAACAAAATTGAAAGGCATACAATTTTTCTACACAACATCACAGCTAGGACTGCGGTTCAATTAAGTATTCATTCTAAGCAATCTCTACCAAAGTAGGCTCTTTGTAAAGTCAATCAAACAAAAGGGGTACAATATACAGTATATGTTGTTAATCAAAAGACAATTTAAATTAATGTGACTTTTTCCAAAGCATCTGAGGAATAGAACTTGGAACTGCCTCGTATTTGTTGTAACGTGGGGGTGAAAGACGAGACAAAAAAAATAAAAAATACTCCTAAGAAATCAGAACGCTACAAAACAGCAGGGGTAGAACATACTTTGGTCCTTAACAGCAATAACCGTCTGCAGCTACATGAAGCTTTGTTAAATCATGCATAAGAATCTTACAAAAATAGAGAGAGCACATCTGTATCTGGTCCAAGACAACAGTGGTCAAGGCTGTGGAAACTGGTGCTTGAGGCACACAGGAATGTGACAACGTGTAAGACTTCAGCGTGGTGGATCTATTGTTGAGAAAAAAGTGCACTAAACGCACCTGACTGTGGCATAAGTGTACACCGACAGGGTACTGGGTGAGGACTCTCTCACCCTGCAATTCTGGTATCATAAATTTAAGGGGAAAAAAAAAAAAAAAGATATACTGGGATTTCAAACACCATTCAAGACTGTTATTACCATCAATTGACAAGTGAGTCAGAGCTGCCCTCTCACAGGTACGATTACCTGAATATAATGGGATAAAGGCATCTTTGTAGACAGGCTAAGATACAAACACCTGAATGAGAGGTAAACAAAATCAACTAATCGTGCCCGTTTCAGCCTTAAATTAAAAACTTAAGGAGTCAAGGCACTGAGATAGCAATCAAACCCAGCTACTACAAATAGCTATCAGTTAAGCTTAGAAGTGATACAAGTAAATTTTAACATTTAAAAGAGATAAATGAATATATGTGTCCACATATATTTATATATATATATATGAACGTAATGTGGTTAAATGAGGCTCCAAACAACTGTCCTGAGGACTAAGTGATAGGAGACTGTAAGACAAAAAGGCTGAATACAGCTCTACACCTGCAACAATACACCTAACAGAGCTACATCACCTAGCAAGGATATTAAGCATCTAACTGACTTACATTCATAGTTTCTAGATACATATAATGGGGCTATATGCATACAGAGATAAACATTTGTTTTTTTTAAACAAGAAACAGAAGATTAAATGAGCCACTTTTCCCCATTTTAACAATGCTGGTACAAACCAAAGGACAAAAAAATAAAATAAAAATTGAGAGCCATATATTACCAAATTAAGCCAGAGCAAATCTATCTGGAACAAATTCAAAGTAAGGCACAAGACTGTAGAGAGAAAGACAGCGAAAGAATGCATTCAACCAGACCTCTTTCATAGCAGTGATGTTGTTATGAAATAGGAGGGTGTTGTTAATCACATTAACTGTGGCTCTGCACTTAAACCTTCATTAATATCATTAGTAACACTTGTGTTTACTTCCATTTCACATAAAACAGCTGCTGTGAAACAGGACTATTGAATAACCTTTGATAGTGGTATGGATCCCCAGAAGTAAATAGGTGGAAAGTCACACAGTAAAATAAAAATGGATGCTGGGAAATAAGTTTTATGGTCTCCGAGTCAAAACTTAATCCTTTGTCTCAAACCGTTTCTCACTGGCCAAACAGGTTCTAAGTGGCATTTCAAAAAGGCAAACACACACACGTATCTCAACACAACTACTGTAATAAAAAGGAATGCTGAAGTGTGTCTGGTGCGGATACAATTCATCCACATAAGCATACATCTGTGGCGGAGGGTGTTTAAGTGATTTGGTCTTAAAAGGACAGTTCAACAGCTGCCTCTACTTTACCTCCAATTTAAAAAGAAAAAGAAAATACAAACATGTTTCATTGTAGAATGTTGCCTCTTTCCCAGGACCCCATATGCAAACTTATGGTGGGGGGAAAAATTATTAAATGTTAGACTGGATTTGATCCCGACCTCCTAATAAAGCTTTTATCAAGTTTTAGATGAATTGTTTCATTTGCAAGAATGCATGAGTTTCCATTGTTACAAAAGTTAGCAAGTGTAACAAAGCTTAAAGGACAACGCGATAAGCCCCTTTCAGACATGCAATCCCTTCCAATAATCTGACAGCATCCAAAGGTGTCGGGTTTGTGCTAAATGAACACCCTAGCCACTTAACCTACAAAAGCTGTGACAGCACTCTTACTAGGTTGGACCTTATGTAAGACTTTCAGCACACGAGCGCGTGCAGTCACAGCATTATCACTGTGCATGTCTCTAGTACATCTGTTAGATGCACAGCTCACTAGAGAATGCCTTAAACAGCAATAATGTAGATAGTAACATTTTGCATATTTGAAACATCTATGAGAGATCTCTGAGTGTCTGTGGGAGGAGCGGTGTGCAGTCCTATGATCAGCATTGTGCAACAAACACACCCTGCTCTTAGTGACAATGGCAGAAAGAATATTCCAAAGTGCGGTTACACCTCACTGGCATTGCTACTGACAGTACTTGTTCACACAAGTCTTTTGCAGGTATTGTGGCTCTCTCCGTCATTGTTGTGGATTTGTGAGAACGAACGCTACAGTTTAAGCAAGGAGTCTCTAAATGACAGAATGCTGTCAGATAAACAGATAAATTAAACGGGCAATGTTTAGTAACTCATGAAAGGATGCAAAGGATGAAAAGTCAATAGCTCTACGGAAGTCATCTACCAGTTTATGTCAGTCATTTTTCTACACTTTAATTTAAAAAGCTTTGACATCAACTTAAGACTTTACAACATCAACCTAAGACTTTACAACCTCAACCAACAAAAAATTAAGTTGTCCCCCCCCATTTTCTTAAGCTTAGAAGAGAATCACAATGAATAAACAATGTTGAACCTATTAATGACGGTGAATGATTTGTTGTGAAAGGGGCAACATTCATCAAAGAAACAGCTATAAATAGGTAATGGTGGCCATTTCCACTGAATGCAACCTCAAGAGTGGTATCATTCAGATGGCAACAGACTTGGAGGATGAAAGGAAAGGCACTCAGATGGTGGACTTGGAGAAGGACACTCGAAGATGGTGGTTTTCCCCCAGATCATGGTTGTGGAACTCGATGAGGGACTCTATTGCCTCCTCGACTGAGCCCATCTGAATCAGAGCCATCTTGCGATCTTTTCTGTTAAAGTAAAATAAAAAAATAAAAAAAATTTGAACAATTTGTTCTCAAAGTGTAAGATCCAGCGCACTTGTGTGTGGGTTTTTCACCATTTGCTTTGTTGTACTCTCAAAACTAGGTTTAGTTCATGTGTCTATCAGACTAAAAAGGCCAACACTTTACAACCTTAATTTAAAGCAGGCAATTTAACCAAGAGCTGCTGTAGAGTGTTCTGAAGAAAGAAGAACTCAGCCGCAAAAAACAAACAATTTGAGAAAATTGGGTTTAAATGGACTAAAACTTACTGAAAGAACTTGAAGGCCTTGACTGTTGCTCCTGAGCTGGCAAATAGCCTCCTGAGATCATCCTCCACCACAGAAGGCCTGAAAGCAAAACAGCAGAGAAGTTAAAAAGCTTTGTAGGTTTATGTTTGTTTACTAAGCTGCAGGTTTCTGTGTCTGAAGTTGTAAAACAACAAGGCATGATTAAATATAAAAACCACCCCCTCCTCCACATACTGAGAAATAATGTCACGAACACCTGAAGGAAAAAGCTTACTGTGCAAAAGGTTGCTGGGTTAGAGCAGAAATGACGCCAAGGTTAACACTCACGGTATGTTGGAGAGGTGGAGTGTTGCAGAGGGTGGAAAAATGTTGGAGTAGTTTTTGGAGCCAGGCTTCTTAAAACGGTGCAGTGGAGAGTTGCTGAAATCCTTTGTGAGGCCCTGGTCCTCGTGGCCTTCTCTGGGAAGCTGCACTGTTGTGTGTTTTGACAACGTCACACGCATGGCCCTGCCATGAAGACGCTGGCCATTCAGGTGGCTCATAGCTGAAAAACACAAGTCACATAAACATGGTTTCAACACACTATTTTCAAGTTGTCTATCAAATTTGTTAGCACATTCTCCATCACTTAATTTAACTCTAAACAGCCACAACAATAAGCAGATAATCAGCCATCTATCACAGGAGGAGCTAAATTACCCTTCTAAGCAAAGGCTCCAAACAATGCACAGTATAATAATGTGAGGAGGAAAAAAAGAAAAAAAAAGATGAAAGTGGTAGATCAAAGACAGAAAATTGTGTTTTGTAGGGCTGCAGCGTCGCTACCTAGTTGAGCCTGTGTGCCATCAGACATCTGGATTAGAGCATTCTCCTTTTTATTGAACAGGATCTTCACTCTCATCACATCGCCATACACACCTAAGGAGGAAGGGGAAAAGCATCACAATGCAAGTCCAGCAAATGCTACACGCATCATGCCTAAACCAGGAGCCACACAGTCAATCACAGCAACAACAACAATTTAAACCATCAAATCAGATATAAATAGTCACACTAAGCCTAAGGAAACAGTGTGATTGAAGTTACCGTTAGGCTATTCTAGAATCTTTACGTTCAATTCTGCATGGGTGTCCTGTAACCATTCCTACATAAGCCCTCTTAAAACTAACTACACATGGATGCTAAAATGCCTTAAGAGGGGAGAAATCGTGATTTGAAGACAAAAATCAAAGATTAGTAAAATGAGTAGTAGTGATCAATTTGATTGCTCTACTGTGAAGATAGAGTTGATTACTTCCCAAACTTGAGGGTCTAAACAGAGACATGCAGAAATAATCTAAACATGCACATACCTACATTTGAATAACTGAGAAAAACTGCAAGAGAATAAAACTGTGACATAATCCTGAGATTATGTCAACCCATAATCACAAAAAAAGCTGCAGCATTTCATCATTCTAGTGCAGCAGAGAGAGAGAATCACTGAAAAACAATCAGCATGTAAAAATGAAATTTGACCACTTTTTATGGCTAAATTTGGCTGGTGCAGAACCAGTAAAGGTTTGACTTTTATCCTCTTCTTTATGGTGATGCTTTAAAATTTAGATCGGCCTCCTGCCTCGTTGCCAAACAAAATCATTCCCACATTTCTATTTAGCGGGGCAATATTTACATTGAAGGGCTTTGCTCTTTGAAGATGGGAAAAGTGCAAATGTTTTTTGCCCATGGACAAGTATCATAGCTTTTAAAAATTAAATGAAATGCTGCAGCTTTGTGGCATTCTCACCATACTTTTCTCACACAAACCCACAACAACCAAAACAGGTCATACAAACCCTCAAACAGACACCCCCACCCGCCATAGCCCTGTACTCTGATGATGAGCCATCAGTGGTTAAAAATAAATAAAAGCCAACAACATGAGACAAGACATGCCCACCTTGCCAGGTAACAGTAGTAATAAAAAAAGGAGATGAAAGGATGATAACGTACCGAAAAGAATAAAGAGGCAGTGTGGCGTAACGCTCTTTAGAGACAGCAGGAGGGAGCAGCGGGGCAGGGGGCCAAAAAGGGGAGAGGGAACAGGGGACAGGGGAAAAGAGACGGAGCGGAGTGGAGGACAGTGGAGTGGAGTCGGGACATGTCCGCAGGCCACAGGCAGCGAGGTCCACAGGAAGGCCACAGTACCATGGAGGAAGGAGAGGCATGAGGGACGAAGAGAATGAAGAGAGGAGAAGGATTTGAATAGCATAAGAGGATGAAGAGAAATGTGAGGATGGGGGGGAAGAAAGATGATGGAGAGGTAGATCATGGCAAAAAAATAAAATAAAATAAAATGAAAATCAGGGTGTCAAAGAGGTGCCAATGTAGTGTATGCGTTTTCAATTTGTGGTGGTGGTGGGGGATTTCCAAATTAGGGATAATGGTAAGGGGAAGGAAAAAGGGTTGGGTGGATGGAAGGAGGTGGTTACAGTAGTAATAACAGAGGAGTGACAGGAGGAGAGAGGGAACAATTGGTCATGGGGCGTGCAGTCAGTTGGCAAGATTTAAAGTGAGGGGTTAAAAAAAAAAAACAAAAAAAAAAAATAAGGGATTAGGGGGACAGAAAGGAGAGAGAGAAAAGGAAGTAAAAAAACAAAACAAGGTCAGTATACACAAAGAAATGTAGTGCTTCAGACAGTAGAACTGGCTAAATTAAAATGCACTGTCACTATGGGAACACTAGGAGAAAGAGAAGAGAAAAAAAGATTAACAATGAAATACAGGAAAAAAGGCAGAGACAATATGTACTTTTAAATTAAATGTCATGTTTGTTTAGATTACGTAGAGAATGATATAAAACAAAATTCTGAGCATCAATTTTAATAATTCTCGAAGAACTTAAACAGAATCCTTAAATAACCAAACTAAGTGTATTGACTACATTAACTACAGTAAATGTAATGAGCTTAAAGACTACTTGTATATTTATACACTATTAACGAGAATAATGTACATGATGTGTTGCTTTAAAACAAGACCAAAAAAGTAATATTGTCTCCCCAACAACTCAAGAATGATTTTAACTAATGGACAAAAATGAAGATATGAAATGGTAAGTTTTCTTTAAAGAAAACACAAAAAAAAGAAGTTAGTTTTTTGAATAAACTTAAAATTCACAGTGAGCAAAGTGGCAGGGCAGAAACGCAGCAGGTTTGGTCAAACACAGAGAGGTCCTGAAAGGGAAGAGGTTTTGACTTAATGACCCCCTTGCAATTAAAAATAGTGGTAAGGGTAGTTCCTCGTGCAATCACGTGAAGTGGTAAGACATGAGGCGTAAAAACATTCGTTTCATTTGATCAAGTGGATCCACAAGCCAAAGTGTAAACAAAAGGCAATGTAACTGTTGAATGAAGCTCAGCACTGAACTAAAACAAAAGCAAAGGTAGTAGAGCTGTTTAATAGCATGTGTACTGACCTCAGGGTTCAGATTGCTGACCAACAAGACATTGTGGCCCCCAGCGGCAGCAAGCCCTGACAGGCCGAGCCGGCTAGCGGCCGCTGCTGCCGCCGCCATGCCAGTGTGGCCCACACCGAGGGACGCCAAGGCACTAGGAATACCGGGTACTGAGAGACCTAAGAGCAGTAAACCACAAATTACTCTCAACTCAATGCAATCCGTAGATAAAAACCTGAGAAATAATTTAATCATGAAGATTATCTGCTATATGTACATCTGAATAAACTACTGAAATACAGACATTCGAATCAGAATAGCAGGAAATATATTTTTTTGTACTGACCTGCCTGCTGAATAGCAAAGGTTGGGGGGAAGGCATGAGCGCCACCATAGGGAGAGGCTGAGATTATACCTGGTGCAGCTATAACAACAAGATATAGAAGTAAGATTTTTTTTTTTTATTAATATAAATTAAAAGAATGACAGTGAAGTAAATCCTGCGAATTCTAATTCAAAAAAAGAATGGACTACATTCTTACCAAACGCAGCTGCTGCCATGGCCTGGTGGTCAATGGAGGGCTGTGAATCTGCATTTGGAAGGTCTGGTCGGGTGTAGTCCCTGCTCTTGTCGTTGTTGTACTTGACGTTGAGGCTGGTAAGCTTGGAGAAGCTGATTCTCAGAGTACAGCAAGCATTGTAGATGTTTTGTCCATCCAGAGACTAAAGAAAACAGCGTTCTGTTAAACTTGAGATAACATATCTGGTGTGTTTTTACAGTGGCGAGTTTAACTAGTGACGTCTGAGCGACTGTTCCCAAAGTGTACTAACTGCCCTATAATGATATTGCTTTGTTTCAAAATGTCCTAATCTTAGTCCCATGCTGACAAAAAAAGTGAACCAATCGTACCATCTTGGAATGCTGCGCTGTCATGGCATCAGCATACTGGATGAGAGCCTGGAACTGGTTGTTCTTGGTAAAAGTGATGATCTTCAGCACTGTACCAAATTTAGAGAAAATCTGCAGGAGAGACACGATTATAAAGGTCATAATTTTAACACACCTAAAATAAATAAGAACTGCAAAACAGCTTTAGACTTTAGTGCTAGACAATGAGTGGTCAAATCAGTAGCTATACAGCTAAGATTTGAGGGATGTTTTTTGTTTTTTTAAGGTGGGGCATGCCCAGACTAGTTACTTAAAACATCTCTGACCAGTCAAAAAAAAAACAAAAAAAAAACTGTAGTAGCTGCCTTTACCTGGTGGAGTACATCCAGGGTAACAGGATAGAAGAGGTTTTCCACTATGACCCTGAGCACAGGGCTTTGGGCTGACACTGCTCCAGCCATGCTACCAGCATCAGCAGAAATGGCCACACTTCCCATTCCTCCTCCATGAAGGGCATTAACTGCCTGCAGAGCTGCCTGGGCACGCTAAGGAGAAACAGAAATACTTCTCAGCATCAGTGGTGAAAGGATAGTACCACCGAGTGAATGTGTGCAGCATAATGTTGTAAAACAAAACAATATTTTTAACAAATGTAAATAAGTTATTCAATATGCATTTTTTCAGTATGGAGCCAAAACTTGAATCCCAGCATCAAGCAATAAATTAAACAGCTGATGAAGCCTCAAATGCAAACCATTAAAATAAATATAAAGTGCACAGATCTGTGCCGCTGCTATAAAACCCTTACCACTTGGTTTGGGGAGTTGTCCGTCTTGAGCTCTTTGTGGGTCGAGTACTGCATGTAAATGGGGTGGTTTCTGATGACAGGGGTAACAGAGGAGTAGTAGCTCACCATCGTCTGTGCACACTCCTCGCTGTTCAGTTCCAAGAATGCCTGGGACATAAACATACTTATTTTGTTTATCCCATCACATACAACAAAGGTGACACCCTAATGCAACAAATTTAACATTCTTATCGATTCTTTTTATCTGTTATTAACCATTATAAATAACACAATTAACATGGTTACAGTATTACTGGTTATAGAACTACTTCAAACAGAAAACAGGTGTTTCGTGATCTGCTGTATTCCTCCAGGAAATCTTAACATCAAGCAGTGTCTATCTACCAACAAAGTCACAAGGATGTAACAAAAGGGTCATTGTTATAATTTTAGGTCAGGACAGAAGGATAGAAAGCTGATCCCTCGGCTCAGGCCTGGGAAAAAAATAATTCAACCAAAACTGCAAGTCATACAGTTTGGTAAGCAGACAGGCAACCATCTTTCCTACCTGGTTTTTCCCTTTCAGCATCAGCAGATTAGTGACCTTCCCAAAGGGCAGCCCCAGGCCAATAACTTCAGCCTCATTTATGTCGTTGGGCAGCTTGCGTACATGGACCACACGTGATGGAACACCAGGACTGCGGACGTCACCTTTGAATTTTTTGCTGTCGTTGCCATTGGCTGCAAGAGAAAACAGAAGCAGATACAATCAGGGAGGGAACAGGAGGCTCCGGTTCTTCCTGAATAATGGATTGATAACCATGGTAACACAAACACGTCAAGCACTTCAATAAAAAGGGGATTCACCCCTCCATGGCAACCCCCTACCTGAGTTCATGATATAGGGTCCGTTGGATATGCAGGAAGAAAAGAGTTCGTCGGATCCCCTCTGCAGAAGGAAAGGAAACAATGGTTCACTTCAGTGCGTTCACCCAATGAAGGCACAGCTTGGCAGGTGGAGAGCACGGTTCTCACATTACTAAGCTATTGTGTGATAAAGCAGGAAGTAATCTGATAACCAAAAGAGAACTGAGCAAACACACTTGAGAAGAACTCCACCTTCCTCACTAGGAGGAATCCAGTGAACTATCATGTCAGCAGGAATATCTGACTTCCCATTCCATTAAACGCCTTTTACAGTATTGTCAAACCTCAAGCTACTGTAACAATAGGCCATATTTTTGAGACAATGTGCAATAAAACACAATTATGCATAGCACGTTTAAGTTGGAACAGGTAGTTTTCAGCTTGAAGGACAATATTCAGTCAGGTTTTGGCCAAATAGCTGTCGGTGAGTACATCCCATCTTCTCATAATCCATCAGGAGCAGGGATAACACACTGAAGCCCTTTGGATCGCAAGACAAGATGGGGACACTTCCACTCCACACTAGACTACTGTCTGCCTTTTACAGACTCCCTCTCTAGTACATAAAAAGTGCTGTTTCAGGGCTGTTCACATGGTTGTGTGTTTGTGGCTGAGTGAGATGAAGTATTGCAGTCACAAGAAGTGGCTCAGCAGCATAAGCTCTACAACACTCTACAATGAAGGTCCTGTTCAGGCTGAGACTAGGGACATTGTTACGCAGCAGCACACACATATGTAGCCCGGGGGACTCTCTGGGAGTTGAAGAGCCCGAAGCACTTTAACAACAACCAGTCATGCAGGTTTGCTAGCATTCTTCACCTTGTGAATCTAAATAGAGGGTGGGGTCAGGTAAGCCTGCATACAAAAACTTATGAGAGATAACATTTGGTCATGCCTCCAAACAGTAGAACACTGCAGTAAGACAGTACTACAAGCAGTGGTATAAATACTCTGGCTTCTACACAGCCTGACAGAACTAATCAGTCTAAAATATAAATGAGTAATGGGTACTGTTTAGACTTATGATCCAAAAGTTAAAAATATTAATAATATTAATAATAATAACAACAACAACAACAAGAACAACAAGAACAACAAATAAAAAAATAAAATAAACAAGACAACACTGATTACAATGAACAGATGAGAATGGTGTGTTCCAATTTGTGGGAAGAAATTGGTCCCGATAATTCAGCCAATAGCAGATGCAAACCATGAGAAATGAAGGAAGTGGCTCCAGCCTGACTCGCTGGTTGTGGGCGGGCAGCGGCACACTTATCACTCAGCAGACTGGTTCCAAACAGGAAGAGCAGCAAGATGAGGTCTGCTTCCAGAGTTTTGCTAAACTTCCTCTGGGGAGACTGTAGGTTACTGTTAAATGTCGACTCCCTCCTCCTTCTTCCTCATTCTAATAATAACAACTGCAGAGCTAAGACAGTCCACGGTGCAGAGCAGGAGCATCAAGTCACTCACAAAATGGAGACTTGTGTTACAATTGAGCATTTAAACAGGATGTGTCAGAGTGCTTGCTAAGCCTATAGAAGAAAAACAGACCTGACCACGCATTTGCTTGAAGTCCAACACAGCCCAAATAAATGTATCAATGTGTTCACTTCCTTTGTTTGCTTAGGATGTGGACAGGATAACAATAATCTTCAGAGTGATGACACACTGCTGGCAAACACACCAAAACTTCAGCTTCCTTTCACTGACAACGGCAATACTTTAACTCTATTTTTAAAAGTTAACATGTAGCAGAAGCAATTTCTCTGTCCCATTCACCAAGTTAAACCTGGTTTGCATTGCATCAGCAAAAGAGGGAAAGGGACACATACTCTCCAACTCTACTGCAGCACATAGGGAAGGGAAAGAAAAAAGAAAACACAAACAAACCCCATTTTCATCTTGTAAGGAAACTAAACCTGAGGTGATTTATTTGTATGTGCCCTGCCTTTTGCAAACAACCTTATTTAGGGTTATAGGGGGTTGGCTGGTGTATTCTCTCAGGAAAAGTACAAAGGAGAGAAGCACAGGTATAGGCATGTTTGTTCACTGTGATCAGCCTTCACACTTGGAGGGGGCAGGGAGCTGTGCCTCGCCAGGGGGCTGGAGGGGGGAGATTGGAATGTGACCGCGGAATGCCAGACACTCTGCCCAGACGGAATAATTACAGATTCCAGCAAGGCAGGGCTCCATAACTCAGTGTCATCATTACCACAGCACTTTAAATCCAAAAACAGAAGTAGTTAAAAAGAAGAAACAATCTCATCTGGAGTTAAACCCTCACTATTAAGCAGCAATCATTAAATCGTGTATTAGTGCACATGATGAAAAGAAACAGGCATTACTGAAATGAATAGAGGGGGTGGGGTGTGTCCCATGTATTGGGGGTGTGTATAAGAGTGCTTGTTCAAACACTGTAAAGACCTTTGGCCGGGAGGATGGCTACAGATCTAGGTTGAGCTCAATTAGTCCACCTACACTGAGCTGCTCCAGGCAATGTTACCAAGGATTACAGCAAAAACAGGAATTTTAACAACCAGCAGCATGCTGAAGAAACGGTGTGGTTTCTTCCTGTCAAGTCTGCATGCACAAACATTCAGTTTCACAAGAATACAACAGCTCAGTGACTAATTTACAAGTCCAATTCTTGCTAAGGATTTAACATTAGATAAGACTTTGTGGTTTTGTTAGAGCAATGATGGTTACATAGCCCTGTAATTGAAACACAACTGAGCAACAACAAGAGTCAGGGCAGAATTCAGCTTTCCCACATTCCAATAAGACCAACAGACTATTAAGGAACACACAAATAAACAACAGGAAGTTTCATTTCAACAGCCACACAGGCAAACGGAGACAGAACAGGAAAACATGAAAGCCCCACCTCTGAGAATCTATGCTAACATAATTATTGAATAATCCGCTTCCACCGTCTTGCTGTAACCTCTGTGCTGACCATTCAGCTCTATTTCATGAATGTTTAAAAAGCAAGTCAGTCTTCTCCTGCAACTTCATTACACATGAGAAAAAGCTTTGGAAAGGTATTCTGTATTATGGAGGAGGCTTGCAAAGTGATACACTACGTGCCACCAGAGCTGGCTCAGTTCTTTGAAATTGTCACTGTATTCTGAAAAACACACCTTTGTACAATATTACACATTTTTCTCTCTCTCTCTCACTCACTCACTCACACACACACACACACACACACACACACCAAAAGTCACAACTATATATGTTACAAGACCATATTTGGACTTAAAAACACTACATACCAATTTCAGCAAGTGGGAGTCATTACTTATGCTGTAGTAAAGGAGTGCAATACTGTAAAATAAAAAAGGAAATAAGCAACCACGAGGAAGATGACTCAAAACTGCCTACCTTTGTGCCAGCTGATATGTCATGGACACTGCTGCAAAACAGAAAGAAAGTTCTCAGTAAGAAAATAAGGAAAACCATCCACAAACTATCCTTAAGTCATTGTTATAACATTCAACTGCATCGAAAAAAAAAACAAAAAAAACCCCACACATACACACACAGTCCTACAACACTGTTAGCCCAAAAGGAAAACGACTTCCTTATTTAAAGCCATAAAGAGCAACAGGAACCCAAATGAGTCGTACACAAAGACAAAACTATACAAAAATTTACTTACTCAATTTCAGGGACGTAGCCGGATCCCAGAGGGTACAAGTCAGCGTCTAGGCGGCTATAACGGTTTAAAAAGAGATGCAAGTAAACTTGTGTGAGTTAAAAAAAAATGAAAAAGAAAAACACCTATAATTACAACTAGACGCCGGGGGCGAATGCGAAGCTGTCTATGAGCTACTTTCGAAGTCCTTCAAACTTACGACATCAGACGATCAGAAGAGAAGGACACGTTCGAACTAAACAATACGCTATCATGTATCCTACTGCGATTAGATAACTCGGTTTAGAAGTCCCCGATTCAATCAAATGTTAAGGCCAGACATCTTCAACATGGCCCTGGCGCTCCGCGAACAAATGAACGCGGAAATGAGACACGTTGCTTTAGCTAGCGCTCGAGTTCCCGTGAAACCAAGTTACAAAGGTACCGTTAGCCAAAAACTAATGTCCGTCGTAGCAAACAAGAGGCTATCATTGTCTTCCTTAAATAAAGGCAAATGTTCCTATCACAACTCAAATTAAGTTGCTCTTGCTTAGAGTTACTAACGTTTACGATAATTAAATAAATAAAATAAGTGCATTAAAACATTCACATTAGTATTGACTGTTAGCCAACGCTAGCGACGACTAGCAGCTGCTAGCTAGCTTACGCTCCTGCTAACTGTTGCATGTTTTGATGAAAAAAAAACTGTTTGAAGTTAACTTTTCTATTTCGACGGTACGGTGAAGGTACTTCAAACATCACAATATGTCCATAAGCAACCGAAATAAGATAAGAAGTTACTCCGCGATCGGTTTGTCTTATAAATATAAGTGTTAAGTGTGGCTCTTTTCACTTACCCGTCCATTGCACAAGAAAAAAACTGCAGGTCTGAAGCGAAGGTAGGGCGGCAGACTTGCTTGGTTTTCTTACAAAATGGCTGAACACACGGAGGCGAGCGCTGATTAGTCCAGGAACTTCCAAGAGCTGAAAACGGGCGGTGACCTGAGCTGCGATTGGACAAGAAGGCTTTCATTTTGTGAAAAAACCAGGGCCGCGGCAAATTTCCAGTGCATCGTATCAGTGACTCTTTTAGGAGTTAGGAGTTTGTTTTGGCTGCACCCAGCTAAAAATACAGCCTAAAAAAGTGTTTTAGTTGTAAAAATCTACTCATACACAATTTCATCAAAAAGTGTTTAATAGTATACCCTAACAATCATACACACACGGCTGTTAACACACTGTTAACAACTTTATTAGGTTAACACGTGTAAGGTTTATGGTGTCCTAAATTAATCGTACTGTCAATTGCCAATATCATTTTCATGTTTCTGTAATAGTCAGTCCACCAGTATGCAAGCTTTTTCACTGCTAAAATATATTGATATTTTTTTACCAATCATTTTCAAATGTACTGTTCTACAGAAAAGCAGAAAAATAGTAGTAAATATTTCGATTCAGATGCCAAATTACAGTTAATTACTTGCACGCCTAAGAAGAAATAATTGTTTAATTATTAGCATCCATAAAAGAGCAGAGAGGACAGCAGCAAAAGCAAAGAGACTACATTTCTGAGTCAATATTGAGCCCACTTTGAAGGAAAACAGTAACAGTTAAGTATAGATATATTGTCAATATATAATGTGTAAAAGTAAAAGCAAAAAGGTGAAATCTCTCAGCTATATAGGTACTCTAATAAGTACCCCCCCCCCCACACACACACACACAAAGTTTAAAGTACCTAATAAGTGTATAAGTAAACAGAATTAGCTCTACTTTATTTAATTCATACAATATAGCAAATTGTCACAGTTGGTGATGTAGTATGTGCTTTGATTTGTTTCTTGATGGTTTAAAACATTGCTGCTGCATTGAGGTTTGCGTTTTAATTTCACGTTCATCAGTGGGATAAGTAGGGATGGCTTTACAATAAAAAGGGAGCTATGTTGTTTTATTATGTTCGTATACCTTTCCTAATGCGAGGCTCGTAATAGGATAGCTGAAGCATCCATTTACCCAACACAGAAGAAAGGTAATTACTGGTGACTGATAGCATGGCAGCAATTAGATTTTGCTTTGTCTTTAGTGTTGATTTGCAAGATGTATTTGCTCCATACTTCAATAGATAATTGCGTTAGAACTCTCTTTTACCATTTGATTTTATTTTCCATGACTTGCTATATCCTTCTGGTTCATTCAGGGACATTTTTTTTGTTTATGCTTCTGTCAGCAGTATAACCTCAAAACAACACGATAGTAAAATTTGTTTCATCAAAGGGAATACACTTCTAACAACCTCAAGAGCATTTTTAGATTTCAATTTATCTGATATAAACATTGTAATATATGCATGCAGGATAAAGCAGGACAATTATAGTTATGCTGAATAATGCATACTTAACCCTCTACTTATGAGTGCCATTAAAATGCATCCAACTCTTCCTAGAGTCCCTAATTAACCCTCTTTCTCTTTCCCTCTCTCCCTCACACACACACACACACACACACACACACACACACACACACACACACACACACACACACACACACACACACACACACACACTTAACAGAATTTATTACAACAGTGTAAAATGACGAAATTAAAAGATAGTAGATGTATGCTCCCTAGTGGCATGTTCTGTGTAGTGCACACTACAAAATTATGACGTCAGAAGACAGAGAAATTAAAATCCCGCATGCTCAGACGACTTCAGCTGTCTAAATCACACCTTTAACTTTATTTCTTCTTGCTTCATATTTTTTTTCATTAATGATTGTTCAATTTCATCTTCTTGTTTCTTGATTTTTCTACCCACTTAGCCCAATAATAAATAGATGGTTTATCTCCTCAGAAGGGTGTCCTGTACTCATATGTGCCTCCTTCAAATGGCAAAATCACACATTGTTCAGCTTATATTTGGTTACCACATACACACTCAATTTGACCTGCTGTAACAAACAATAGTTTTATTCAAGATTAAACATTTAGACGACCACAGAATAGATGAACAGGCATTGGTTTAACACAAGGTTGATTTTTCTGCTGCTGCCCCGGAGACCCACTATTAAGCAAAGCTTTAGCTCACCAATTTTATGCATTTCTATCTATACAGATGCATACAGACATACACATGTGCATGTATTGTATATACATAAGCTATCAGTTAGTCTTCTGTATAAAGTTTGCATCCCCAGATAATGTTAAACATCGGATCAAGGTTGGTTTTGATTAGAGTTTCTTGCATTTTTGGAATTAAAAAAACCAAAACAAAAAAACCCAACAACAAATAAAAACCTTTAAATCTGTCAGTTGAAGTGATGTCATCAACTTTAAAAAAGTTCATAAGACGTGTTACAAAGTTTCTTGGAGACTCTAACAGTAGTTTGCATATTATCAATTGTCCTAACCGTGTTCATTTATAGTTATCACTTAAAGAACGAGTGTAGTATTCGATATACTAGTGACACTTCATAGTAGAAGGCAGTGTTTCCAAGTGGGTCATCGTAACCAGGAGCACAGCAAGAAAAACCCTGGTCTGAAAATGGCATCAGACAGACAAGTCCAGTCAAATGAACCTGACAAAGGCACCGACAATACACAGATGTAGTAATCTTTTTTGTTTTTTAAAAATACACACATCAAATACGACATACTGCCTTGCAAAGAGACCATAGAAAAAAAGGATGAGAGGCAATATAAGAAATAAAGTTGTACAATTATTTTTGAACTATACATAGACTATAACTTATCCATGCCTGTTGTCTTCCCTCTGGAATGTAAGAAGGGATCATTTCTCTGATGTTAAAAATAGGCAGGACTTGAGAGAATGCATCTGGCACTGAAGGTTGAAAAAGACTCTTATTCATCAAGCAGGCGACAGTAGAATCCCTTTACCAGCAATTTGAGTAAGACAGATGGGACAGGTTGAACAATAGTTGGTGGATGAAGAGTTTTAGAGAAGATTTTGGATTAGCACCAACTTCAGAGATTTTTTTTTTTGTTAACTGCGTGTCTCCAAGCATAGAAGGTGTGGCTATGATTTGACAATAACAATGAAACAGTATAGTAAGGAAATAATGGTGATAACATTTAGGTGATTCAGTGACATGGATGACCCTGGGGAAGGAGAAGCATTGGCAGTACAGTTTACTGACCAAGCTCATCCAGAACTGCATATGTCTGCCAAACACATCAGATTTTTTTACTTTGAATTGCTATAATGTACATGCATATTTTGTCTACCATTAAATGTGGCTGAGATGCTTTTTTTCAAGAATTTAAACTATCTGTAATAGTGGAAGAAAGCTAAATGCTTGGATACCCGGATAAAGCTGAAGTCTTTATAATGTGTCCAAAGATATAATTAATATTTGCAAAAAATCTACTCAAATGCCCTCATTCTCTTTTCTTCCTCTGTAAATCTACTCAAGCACAATTAGGCCCAGGTGTACAAACAAAGAATCAGGGGTTAAACTGGGAGTATAAGCAGAACAGAAACCACCAGCCAACCAAGACACAGTGAAATGACTGATTCATCAAATTTTATTTGGTACATAAAAACAAAAAGCTTTTTTTTAATAGTGAGCTGAGCAAGCCCTCCTCTTCTCATTATGCTAGGATGAATCCCAGTTTAACCCCTGGATTTACATTCATGTTAATGTGATAGTGTATGCTACAGACCTAACAAGAGACAAGTTGAAACAGTTGCAAGGCTTCATGCAGTGCTACCTCATTAAGACATACATTGATTCTACTGTTGTAAGAAGAAAATTACTTAGGCCTTCCTAAACACTGTGTAATGATCTCATGAATCTAATCATAAAGTGATTTCATCTTACAGGCCTTTTCTAAAAATGTTGAAACACTTCTTCAAAAAGTAAATAAAATACAATGCAATGGAGAGCAAATTATTTGTATCCTTTTATTTGATGTATAATAGATCAATTGACGTAGCTTTGTTAGCAAAATACGGCAAATGTTTTAAATTGAGTGACACGTCTAGATGCACTTTAGCACCGGGACTCATCTCCTTTGTAGTAAGCCCATGTTATTGTTATATGTGCACAATGTGTATTGGCAGTGTTTTGCAGAAATAAGCAAGGACTTCCTTAAAAAAGGTCTCGTCTAGATGGGAGCATATGGTACTCCAATATCTGTAGATATCATTCAGCATTAATGGTGCCTTCACAGATTAAACAAGCCATGTGCAAAAAGCACTCCATGTTACCAATTATGGCTTTTAATTGTGAACAGATTAATACATTCTTTCAACTTTTCCTTGTATTGTTGAACTATTTGACTATGCAGACTTTTACAGAGTGGTGAACCCCTCTGCATCTTCCCATCTTTTACTTCTAAAGGAAATGGGCACTTTTTTATACCCACTCATGTACTGTTTAACCGTATATTACAGTCAAATTGAAAATGAGAATACATTTTCAAAAATACAATCATATTTTTTTAACCTTTTTTATGGTTTATTATTCAGTAACTGTACAGTTTTTATGACTTGCAAATCATTGCATTGGTTTTATTTACATTTTGCACAGCGCTGCAACGTTTTGAGAAAGAGAGCTGCATTCAAAAAACACAACAGCCGTGATCTTAATGTACATGTGCCACATACAGTACGAAACTATTGTGATTTGCAACCTAGTTAGTGATCATATTTATCTTTGTCTCCTTGCTGTATTTTTCGACATAACGCATATCTCTAACAATGCCAATTATACTTACTGTTACTGATAGAAAGACTTGCGTGACTAAAGATATGAGCACGTATGAGTCTAAGAAAACACAGACACTTGTATGAGTGTGACGCGACTGTGGTAGTGCTTACAAGCTTACATGCAGTTAATGGTTGAAGATGATACAGAGAACCAAAAACAATAAATACATTGTATAAAACATAATTTCATATCAATATATTAAAATACTATTTAAAATAATATCTTAGACAATATTGCAATATGAAATTGACCGATAAATAGCTGTTAGGCCTAAACAGAGAAATATATATATCTAAGTATCTGTGTCCTTCATAGTTTGCTTTTTTTTACTTAAATGATTTAAAGTTTCCAGATTTTCCCAACTGAGTAGCAGTACAGTCCAGAGAGCTAATACATTTTCTTTTTTTCCCAACAATAGTAACAATGAACTTACAGTACACAGTCCCATAATAAAGTTATACATACTGAATACAATATAAATGTCAAGACAGAAAAATAGAAAAATATCAATAGAAATCAAAAGTCAAATACATATCAGAGAAAGAATATAGAGTAAAGTGTACTTATGAGTCTTTGTGGTTCTTGTTGTAGCTGGAGCTTGGATTGGCTCTCATTGTTGGTATATTGGCTGTGCAACTTTTTGTTTTTTTTCCCCCAGTCCCGATACACACACTTTCACACAAAAACAAAAAGTTACACACATTTGCAAATACAGACACATGCAATGGCACACATGCCTGCAAAGGTGAAAGTGTGTACACACCCACGCGCACATACCCCTCACATGACCGTGCAGCATTTGCAGGTCTGTTTCTTCTCCTTTTCCTTCTCGCCCTCCTCCCCACCTTCATTAGGCTTCTCTTTTTCTGCCATGCTTCCGTTAGGTGGAGGCTGCTCTTCTGTGGCTGCGTCTCCGCCCGCTTTCTCCTCCCCATCCTCGATCACAACAAACTCGGCTTTGACATTGCCATCCACCCCGTCCATTCCTAAGGCCGTGCGAGTCTCCTGTTCCTCCTCCACGGTCTTGTAGCCCATGAACACTAGAGTAACTGGGTTGTCTGCACTAGCCTGGTCAGGACTAGGGCCGAGCAGCTTGGCCTCAATCCCTGTCACCTCTCTCTTGGGTGTCTGACCAGAGGTCTGCACTACTCCATTTTCACCTATAGAGAGCACCAAAGCATCGTTGAGAGATTAGGGAAGTGCATGAGAAAAGAGCGTGGTCAGGGTCAGACAGTAGGACAAAGAAAGAAAGGAAATATTGTTTAAATGACCTCCGGCATGGAGAACTGATTTAACAGAGTAAATCAAGAGGTTATTATGAGCACACTTTGTCTTTGTGACACTTGCGCTCAGGCTGCATTGCCATGGTTTCCCATGTGATGATACAATATGTTGCCATGGGCACCAAACTTACCTCCATTTTCTTTGGCCACACCCTTATTGGCTGGTACGCCTGTCTCAAGTTCTTCAATCTCTTGCTCAAGCCTGGCTCGGAAACACACACACACACACACACACACAAAAAAAAAATCAAAAAAAATCTGTGGATCATTCATGACCACAAATTGTATTATATTTGAGCAAACTCTGAGTGCAAATCAAAGCACCATTAAATCACACTGCTACTGCTACTCCTGGTTTTTTAAATATTGTAGCAATTTACCGGTTAATTTCAAAATAAAAGAATAGCAATGGATAAACTGCTTCAAAAATTAAACATATGGGGGATTTAAAATGCTCACCTGAGGATGACTTGTTCCAAAAGTTTGGTCTTCACCTCGTCCTCCTGCAGACGCTTCTGAGTCTCCTCCTCTGCTGGAGCTCCATCTAACAACCAGCGCTCTCTCAGTGCCTTTGACTGCAAGGATAATATAGATGTTGAGAACACAGATAGAGTGTAGGTAATCCAGACCATTTAACTTACGTTCTATAAAATGGATCTAGCAATGGTAAGACAAGGAATATAGTTTTACTGTGTATGTACTTGATGTGTCCATGGGTGTTGATGCATTGGTGTGCATGCTTGCTACATTGAAAGGATCTTATGGAAGATCTTTATGCATACATTATGCACAAATTGAGTAGTTAAAACGTTAGAAGCACCTCAATTTCTCCACATGCTGCACAGAGTCAGCCTCTCTTTGGACATCGATGTACTTTCTTACACAAGAGATTAGTGACACCATCTCTGACACTAATGATGAACTCTTTAGTTAATCTAAAGCAACAACATCTTCTTGCCAGGCAGTCTCGTACTTCTCTGCTGACTGCTGAAACTCAGGGATTCTGTCAAACACTTTAACTGCTGCCAAATAGTTTGCCAAGTGGACTAAATGGCACCCGGCCAGTGGATCAGGACTTCTGGTATCAAACTGGGAAATCCAAACATTTATTTAATATCATTATACTAAATTAAAGACAGGAATGAGAGGTCGCTGGGAGATTAAAAAAAAAGGAAGTGGCTCTAATCTTAAACTAGATCAAATATTTCTTAGGGCTTAATTCATTCCAAGTAATATCTTTATGAACAAGCTTAGAAAACTAACAGTGACTACTATTATTCCTTATTATTTTCCAACCAGGCCAGTATTCTTATCTTCAATCCCCATCCATCCTCTGGATGAGTTAATATCAAAGCAAATACTTGGCGTGCTCTGAGGTAAATATAACAGTGTGTCTTACTCGCAGCTGTTGGACCATGCAGCAAAAGACAACCCTGCCTGACCATATGGAAAAGTGTTAGAAAAAAAAGCTCTTGTTTTCACAAGTTAGGCTGAAAATCTGGACATGTGCTTGATGCGAATTCCTCTCCAGTGATGCAACTAGAATTTCTACAAAAAAACAACCCCCCCCTTCCTCCTTCGTGTAGCATATGCCTCTTTGCCCATCCTAAATTTTAGGAACCTAAAAAGGGTTGTAAATGTCAGGGTGTATCTCCCTCAATTTATATCTGTGTTTAAATTTTTTTATCTGCTGTTCTGTTTAAAATCTTACCCTCTCCACTGAGTAATTCAACTTCAGACATCCAGCTGCAGAGCTTTAGAGCACACATTTAACACTGTGTAATTCAACACTCTTCATTCCACAGTCCTGCATGGTCTCTTGGGCACTGAATCTAAACCTGCTTTGCCCTCTTACTACTCTCTGAATCTTGCTTGCTCTCGTGAGCCACACCCTACTACGCCAGTGCCTGACATCACTTTAATGTGCTCACTCTTGCATATGGAAGCACTCACACACACACACACACACACACACACACACACACACACACACACACCAGTCAATGTGAACAGTTGAAAAGCTAGGAATGCTGAAGCAATGTCTCTCCATTGTTCTTTGGAGTAAAAGCTGCTAACGTAGCAGACAAAGGGCGGAACTGGGATACAGACATACGCACACGCAGGCAAGCATCCATCCACACATGGATATGTTATGAACAGCTGGAAAGAGAAGAAGCTTATTTCAAATCACATTGTGCATCTATTCAAAAGTCAGTTTTGTCAAAATAAAGTTTCTCTGGTCCGTGTAGCATAAATGTTTTTCGTCAAACATTTCGTCAAATTTACATTTTTTTTCTTTCATTTTCATTTTGAGCTAATGTCTGTGGTATAATAGAAGGATGGCGAAAGTGACTTAGCGGTCCAAAGCTTAAATGTTGTACTTTTAGCCTTTGTCTCTTGTACAGGTTAAGCAAATGTCCTTGGTAATTAAATGAATGAGGTTTAGATGTGGTTTTAAAATTAAATGCTCGCTTGCCGCAGCTGTATTATTTATGTTTTTATGAATAAGAAAATGACAAACTGCTCCTTTCCCAACTTTGTAAAAGTCTGTTAGCTGTGAGTGCTAATTGTTTTATTCTGAAAAATCACAACTTGTATACACCATGTTGACATTTACTGACTGCTGACTCCTGTTAGCGTAATCATATCTCACCACATTTTCTGTGTTAACAAGTCTGTGTACATATATGTGTGTGTGTTTAATCATGTACTGGTGTGATTTAATGGTGGGGTACATGCCTAAAAAAATGTACTGCGTAAGCAAAGACGTTCATTAGGATTTCCACATCGGTCTGCCTCTGAGTCAAGAATACTTGCTGTGGTCCACACAAAGAGCCTTCTAACAACCCTGGACAGCATGATTACACTTCCCCTCTGTGTGTGTGTGAGACGAAAGTGGGGTGCGGTGGGTGTAAGAGCTGTTTCCTGTTGGTGGGAGTGGGACAAAAATCTGTTTCCTCTGCTAAAGCCCACTGCATTGTCTGAAGCTTCTGTGTTCTTTTATGAAGCAACCTACACACAACTGGACGCGACATGTACAGATACACACTTACAATGATTTGCCTGGAAAATAGAAAAAGTGGGAGCACACAGGGACAACAGTACAGGTCACTTTTAGAAACACACACACACATACTCGTGTGCACATGGCAAATACACACCTCAACCTTTGCTCTTATCTGTGACCTGCTGAATTGTCGGTGGCTGAAATAGCTTTGATAACGCTGACACATACGCTGACAAAAACCTTGGCTCTGATATAATGAGTGTGTGTCTACATGCATGAGTGTGTGTGTGTATAAACAGCATGTGGAGGAGCTTTTGGTATTATCTGTTATCCATTCTGAACATTCCGTGACAGCAGCAGTTGGGGAGTATCTCACTATGTTGGACAGATATATTTGAAGGGAACTGCTGATTTTAATGTTGTGTGGGTGTCTAACGTTGCTCACACACGTAAGAGCATGAATCCCAGAAACACGCAGAGGGCTGACCGGCAGTGTTTCTGTTAGCTTGTTAGAAGTTCTGTGAAGGGAGAGGCATGTAGGAGTACAGATGACACATACTGTACATTAGTTTTATCAGTGGAGAGCTCGAGTGCATTTCAAACAAAGCCAAACTGGCATGTTCACGAAGGATGAGCAATGTGATGCTGGGGTCAAATATCCCAGTTTATGCACTGCAAGCACTCTTTTGGTAGCAGATGGAGGAATTCACAAGTGTAGATGGGAGGTGATAGTATTAAATAATAACATTTAAACATGTGCAACAAAGATAATTAGTACTATGACTACTGTGACTGCAAAACAAAAAAAATCTATTGCTCAGGTTCAACTAGCTCTCAAGCTTCTCTGTGTACCAACTGAATTTCATTTGCTTACTTCAACAAATGAAATAAGAATACTTGATATACAAATACACATAAAAAAAAGGTGGATGGATTTCTTTCCTGGAAGAAATCCAACAAACTCAATATGTGCCTACACAAGGTGGAAAAACAGTTAAACTGGAAACATGTGGCCAGCGGCAAGAGAAGCAGGGGAAACGTGCTGATGAAGTAGTGAGCAGGAGGTAACTGAGAGTGCGCTGTGCATACTATGAGATCAATGTGTTGTGGACACCAATACTTGTGTGTATTCTTGTCAGCCACCAAGTATTCTTATGGGATACGTGGAAAATGTGTATGCCCGTGAATGTGTGTGTGTGTACCTTGAGATGCTGGAGTTGCCGTCGGTCATCATCCAGCTGCCTCCTCTTGTTTTCAATCTCTGTCTGCTTCTTCCTTTTCTCCTGTTATGATATACATGCATTAAGATTGGTAGGAAATGCACAAATGCATATTACAAAGATTAGAAATAGAAATAATATCATAATTTTAAAGAACAATATGAACTATATATTTATTTATGCAGTACTAGTGTGGCAACCAAGGAATTTTGGTAACTTCAAATAAATAGAGCTGCATATACGGCATCTTTAGTAGTCAACCAATATATTTTTTATATACATACCATTGACCGTTGACCATAGGCATAGGAATGTAGTACTGGCATTAAACTGATATTATGTAGTAATATAAATGTGTTTCCCTATATCTGCCACAGGTAAAATAAAAAAGAGATTGCAATATACAAAGTTTAGCTAAACAGACACCTGGATGTTAAAACAGAAAAGGCAACAAGTGACAATAAAACATTTGTGAAGTATAAAAGATGAACAGAGACAGAGGAACAGACAGAAAAGCGCAGTGAGCTGTAGCTACTATATTAGCTTTTGATGTCCTCTAATGGATGAAGGAGATGGGATCTAAAAGGTTGAGTCATTAAGACTGGCAGTCAGACCATGACGAGCAGCAATGATTTGTTGTTTCTTCAGCCATCAGTGTGCATGATGTGCACTCTGTGTGTGTGTCTAAGTGTGCGTATGAAATAGAAAATAGAAAGCAGAATGTGTCTATGTGTGTAGATAACTTACAGCGATGGCCTGGAGTCTCTCCTCATGTGACACCTCAGCCATCCTGATGAAGGACAGACAAGTTAAGGGGCAGCATGAGAGAGAGAGAGAGAGAAGGGAGGAGGGGGAGGGAGTAAGAGTTACGTCTCATAATGACCAGCGACATCAGACATTAGACACAGCATCAAGCAATATTCTGTGACCCCTAGTTTTTGCTCACCGGTCATTTACCTTCCAGTGATTTCTCAGTGACTGAGGTTAAATATCTTTCTGTTTGGCACTAAATCAGAGTCTCTTTCCAGTCAGGAAAAGTTGGTGCAGGCATGCTAATGTGCAGCGAGGGCTCTGCTGGAGATTCCTGCTTTAATAGGTTCCAGACAAGAGCTTCAGGATGGAGGATGGACAGATGAAAACTTAAAGCCAGAGGAAAAGACTGCACACTGTTGCTTAACGGAGATAGGATAAAGCTATTGCTATGAAAAAGTGATAAATCCTGCACTGAGTTCCACCTTTTTCTGTAGTAAATAGTTGAGATTATCAGATCCAAAAGGCAGCACTTATCGTGACCTCTAGAGCAAATTAAACATAGAGATAAATTCATGATCCCAGACTGGAAAATTTTAATTTATAAAGACTATATAAGACAGAATCGACTGGGTACAAGAATTCAGTACAAGGATTTTAGTATGCAAGCTATAGACACCTTCACTAACAACTGTGAGTGCCATATGGGGGTATTATGACGTTGATACATTCATATACTATATTTAACCCTGACTACTTTCAGCTCTCTAAGGACAACATGTGTTATGTGACAATAATAGCTAATGTCTCCACATATGTTTTATTTTGGTAAGTATTATTGTGCTGAGAGGGAATTATATCTCTTATAACTATGTCTAATGTATTGGAATATAATCTTCCATTTAAAAATTACAACTAGTCCATTAATTCTTACATTAAATATAACATCTAGGTGAGAAAACTACTGTTTTAATAAATGCGAGATTTGATTTATGCGACTGTAAACGGATGATACAGTTCTGGCAATTTGCTAGTTTTATTTGTTTGTATTCAAGCAAAGTCTCAATCTCCCCAGGAGTGGACGTATACAGAAATTCTGAAGGTAATGTATCTAAAAGCTAATGGCTGGCCAAAACTGGGTCGTACAACAGGACAATGATCGCATGTACACCAGCAAAACTGCAGTGGCCCAGTCCAGACCTCAACCCAACTGAAATGCAGGACTTTAAGAGAGCTGTGCATAAATGAATAAGAGCTTTGAAAAGAAGAATAGACCAAAATGTCTTCACAACAATTCAAAAGACTGATGAAGTCATATACAAGATCTACCTGCTCTAGAGGTGTTTCTACAAGCTCTCAAATCCTGGGATGAACTCAGTTTGTCACAGGACTGCATAGAGTCCTTTGTAAACCTTCATTTGACTCTATAAATGATGGAAAATGAGGACAAACACAATATGTCTCATTTAGGTTTTAGACAAAATGACAGATTAAAATATTTTTGTAAAAATCCACTATTCAGGAAATCAGCAGGCAGGTTAATCAATGTTAAAAAAATATATGATAAGTTGCAGTCCTAATTAAGAATTACATCCATAGGGCAAACTAATGACTTTTTGGTTTTTCATCTCTAATTTAAATTATTACTATTATGTAAAAACATTTAAAAGGTGACATTTAAAAAGGTGATTCACATAAAACCTTAAGGGGAAGTATGTCTCTTTCGCCACATAAAATGACACCCCTGCACAGATATAATTTGCTATAATAGCAGGAATCTTTAGACACATTACAGTGATCAAAGTAGCCCAAGAATTAACGTACTTATTAAATACAGGTTCTGAATGACTTGGTGTCAAATTATCCATTTTCTCTACTCCCAGAGAAGAAATTAACTTCTCTGAATCTGACTAGAGTTTCTGGTTGCTTAAGTGTTTGATGGAGAACAGAAGAATGGTGTGCTCTCTCTAGACCAGAATGAAGCTTTACCACAACATATATGGGCTCATCATCTAATCCAATCTTTTTAAAAACAGCTATAACAAAAACAGCTGTCAACCTAACCTACAGCAAGGCCAGTAACATTTCTAAAATTGTTTGATTGCGTTGTTGTTGATGAGGAACGAGGAACAGCATCCCTGCTCGTAGCAGATTGTATCATTTCTCAGCTTAGTACATACAAAGGTTGGATTGTGAGTGGAAAAATGCAGCATATCACCAGTTCACATCCCTCCTATCCCACCCTTTTTTTGCGGCTGCATTTTTATTTCCCACACAAAGGCATGCAGGGTAGCAGCGCTGACCTAAAAAAGATAAAGAAGCATCTTTTTTCATGCTCAGTGTGCAACCATTGACCCTCTAAGACTTAGGCATGCATGAAGGTCAGTCTGTAACATGTCCAATTACTGTCTTTCCTGTGCATTTACACACATATAATCAAACAGCTCACTTCTCTTCCATTCCCTCTTCTGTTTTTCCATCGAGCCACATCACCATCACATGGAGACCCTTGAGGGGGAGAAAGTAAGTACCACAATCATCTGATCACCTCCTGAAGTACACACAAACACAGACATATTGTACCGTCTAGACACATTTTCCCAACTTTTGCCTTTCCCCAGTGATCCAGACATGTGGATGTACTGAAACAAATCAGCTTTTATATGGCTTAATGTGGTAAGATTGCACTCTCAAAAATAAAGCAATTCTTAATTTTGCTTATAATTGTTTGTTTAGAACAAAAAAAAAAAAAAATAAACAACGTTAAAAGTTTTTTTTGGCGTCGTTATATAGCGCATTTTTGTCCTAAGCCTTTGTCCCTTCCCATCCCTCAGGTTATAGTGGAAGATGGGCCCTTAGATTAGTGCACATCTGGAAACTCATCTGAATCATTTCATCGGTGGAATTTGACCAGGGAGGAGCAGCTGACCTCTGTCGTTTTTAAAGGACCAAACATCTTAATGTGGAAAAGGTCAAGGAGCAGGTCCCACCCGCAGCTGAACTTGACAGCAATTATGCAATGAACACATTACCACTGTTTGATACATTTGTTAAAAATGCAGGATAGAGAGACCATTCACAGCTTCACATTTAGAACACCTGAAATGTGCCAAATCACCAAGAACTTTTTGCAATTTCAACTGCTTTTTAGTCACACAGAAATGTAGTTTTTGTTTTTATTAAGTAATTATGCATAACAGTTTTTGGACATAATCTTACTATGTATGTGTAAGTTACAGACTTTTATTAGCAATGTGCTGATCAACCAGCTAGGGACTGAAATCAGTCAATTTTCAGCATTCTTGGCTCTGATTGGTGACCGGCTGGTCAGCCTCATCTATGTCAGATTATGCAACATGCACACTGTGGTGCAGGCAAATGGTTGCATTCACATTCTAACAGGTTGTTGGAATGAAAGCTCTTCACTATAAGTTAAGACACAAAGTGTTAGAACAGACCTAATGAGACACGTAATCTTCACCCAGATGAACATGGACAATTTAAAGAAAGTAACAACGCTGCTAAAGCTTCCCAGAGCTCAAAGCCAAAGGATCAGAGCAGTTACAAGGAAAAATTATAGAGACAAGAAAACAGAAAGGGGCTGACCTTTTATCTGGTGAAATTATAAACATACTGGAAAATTATTTAAGTAAATGACCTTTGTTATGTAAATCTGTTAAACGTTCTTTTGTTTAACAGCTTAACAGTTATTTGCACCTCTTTATCAGAGCACTTTATTTTCATTTACTTCAGTTGTTTCAGTGACAGGACATCCTGCAACTTACTCAAATTTTGGGGACACTATAAAGTTGAATCTTTTTTGTTGTTATGAAAATAATATTTAGCATTGAAGAAAAGTTTACTTTTGTTTGAATACGCTGTCATTTATAGGTTTTACAAAAAATGTGAAATTAGTAGCTGGAAACTGAAGACTGGAAGTGATACATCTCTTAATTTTTATGCACTTAACTCTTGGAAATTAGCTGGCAGTTAGCATTTCTAAACAGCTAACTGAGCATTAGCATTGCTAATAGACTTCTCTAAGTTCTTCTGTATTTCCCTGTTTCCTTTTTTATTTTTGATGCTCTTCCTTGTAATTGGCTTCGTTGTAATTATCCACTTGTTTACTAATTAGGTTACTATTGAGCGATTAGACCATTTTTTTCACATTGTTTGCCATCCATTCGTCTTGTTGACATTTGATCCATTTCAGTGTTGCACTGTCCAAAACCGAAACTGAAAACAAATTTATCACATGAGCACTACATAAGCGCACCATCTTAATAAGAGAACCATGTGATTTTCTATGGCTGTGATTGCCCCGAGAGCTACAGCTGCTTTAAAACATTTAATTTGCAGTTAGTATATTAAACATCAGCACGTAATATAGTTACATCAGTTTCCATCACGCTGTCCTAGCTGCAGTTCAGCTAAAGCACACTGTAAATAAGGTTAGCTTTGCATAGATAAGTGTAATGAATTTTAATTTAAAAGTTGTACAAAGGTTGTATTATGCATTTATCTAAACACAGGATGGCCTCAATTGTGATACAGATATTCTGCCCATGTTTTAGTTACAAAGACAAGAATTATGTGTGGACTTTGCTTCTATCCTGCCAGTATTCATGTAGTGCTTTTTATTTGGGAAGTTTCATTAAAGATAATTTTTTTTGCTCAACTGACTACCAAGTTGTGAATGTGAAAACGTAAATACAACAAAAATCTAAAATCCAGATTTAGTCAGATGGACATGATATCAGGTGATATTAAAAAGTACTGATAACAATCCAGTCACTGTCAGGTGCATCTAAACATCTACATTCAACAACAGTGAATAATGCTTACAATCTTGTGCATGCAAGACTTAAAGGCAACAGTCCAAAACCAAATGTAAGCGCTAGTCCTGATTGTCTAACCTCTGGAATAATACTGCAATGAAATTTTAAGGACATATTGGAAAACTGTGTCTACCTTGTTGGAACACTGGGGGCCTATGTCCTACAGCCTCTCTCATAAATTATTGACGCACAGGGAGAAAGGAAAGCAGGCAGCCATCTTTGCCACAGTAAAAAGAGTAATTACATTTATGACAGAGAAAGACATCAAGGGAGGGAGACAGTCACTAAGAGACTGGTTTGCCTGACACAGATAAATGCAAGAGATCAAAAACATCACTCAGACAAGACTAAGCGATGGATGGATCATAACAGGCGGATTTAGAGACAACCAGCAAGCTAAAACCACATTTTTGACAAAATGTAAAGGTAGGTACATATCAGAAGAAGTCTGAGAAACACATTAATGACCAGCCCAATTCCCTATTGAGTGCACCGCTTCTGTAGCATTTCCAGGAACACATTAACTGCCAGTGTACAGCAACAGCATCCTCTCTTCTAATAGCATTGTGCTCATGGTCCTCTGGAACCAGCAGTCACTTTACATACTCTAACTGCACTATAATGCACTAAAAGTAATCAATTTAATGCCCATAAATGTAAATGAATTATAGCCCAGTGGTATATCTTTGTTGGGGGTGTTATATTGGCATAAAGTCTTACTAGGATAAAAAAAAAATCTCCTTTTAAGGTAAAGAAAGTATTTTCATTCCACTTAATTATTAAGATACATAAAATCAACATCAGGTTCTTCTAATTAAAAAAAAATTTCATCTCTTCCTGATCAAACTAATTCTACCTTCTGTAACAAAAACAACACTTTTTAAATCATTACATGTTGCCTTTGTAGAAGGTTTGCTGTAGATAATTTCCAATATGTGATGACAGAGAATAGCTACTCTTTGACTCCAGACAGCAATAGGTCTGCTCTCTGTCCGCAGCGGTGGCAGATTGTGTCAGTCCAAATTACCTCAAATTATCTTAAACAAACACCTGTTGGGCAATCCAACATGCTGATTCTGAACATGCCTCCTACGCTCACACATACTCAGATGCACAAATTTATTTAAAGCTTGTTTGTGCAGCATCTGCTCTTCATTAGGTAGTAAGCACTTTAATGCACCTATACTGAACTGAACACCTACTGCACATTAGGACCAGGCAGAATCAGGTCCCTTGACAAAGAGAGAAAGACGAATAAGAGCACTTTCAAATGATAGTTAATAAGTGGAGTTAATTAAAGTTAAATCTGGTGATATTTCTATATCACCTTACTATAAGCTTAGTCATAAAGGGAGGTTTTAAGCCTGATCTTAAGAAGTAGATAGTGCCTGTCTCCTGGATCTAGAATTAAAGCTTTTTGCATAGGAAGGTGGCCTGATAATTCAATGCTCTGCCTCCCAGTTTGGAAACTCTAGGAACCACAAGTAATCCTGCAGTCTGAGAGCAAAGCGCTTAACAAACTGTCTGAAACACTCAAAGCCAGCAATTAATTGAGCCAAAAAGTATCATTTATATAGTTAAATCCTGTCAGCGCTTATTCCTGTGGTCCACAGAGACCCGCTGCTGTTCAAAAATTGCTCCCCAAACATCAATGAGCCAGCCGCACACACTGGGTGACATGTTCCACACTGAAATATTTACATATATGACCATGAACATGGGCATTTAACTCTATACTCCATCCTCCTACTTTACTATGCCATGTGTGCGATCGGATTGTTGTTGTTGTTTTAAATATGAAATATAAAAACCTCCTAAAGTGAGATGTTGATAATCACACCAATCATCTGGTGCCGAAAGTGACCAAGTTACAACAAATAAACAAGACATTTGTTAACTTAGGCTGTGATTCACAACAGCGAGAACCTTTAAACTAATATTTTGCAGCTATAATGAAACTCCTGGGTACACACACACACAAACACAATCACAAAAAGAAACCCAGAAAAAAAAAAGAAAAGGTGACTGAAACGGCTGCAAGCCAAAAAAATAAGAAAACAGAATATTATTTATTCTGCAAATCTGGAGAAATCCCAGATGTGACTGAGACTGTCATTTCTGGCTGCTTCCGAAAGAACAAGCATGCCAGACACAGACAAAATAACAGAAAATGTTTCCTCTTCAGAAAGAAGGATGATGGTGAAAATGACTCTTGAGTTAATGACACAGACCCTGCATTTAAGAAACGCTAAAACACTCTGGAAAAGGAAACTGATCTCGAATCCAATCACCCTGACTGTGTCAGAGTGGCCCTTCTTTCTCCTTCTCTCTACTCCCCACTTCCACGGCTTCCTTCCTTCAGGCCAAAAGAGCACAAGGACAACAATACTCCTCCCAGCCTCTCTGCCCCAGCCACACACTTGTCCCAGGCCATTACACACATATACACACCAAGACTTCTCAACCACCACCAACACACACGCAGCTCTGCATCCTTCTATCTCAGGCAGAATACAAATTGTGCCAAATATAAACAGTGCAGTGCCTATAAAAACTAGAGGAAGTCCACTGAGGTCACACGTTAGTGTTCAGGAGTCAGAGGGCAAAAGTCCTTTCCCTTTGAGGCCAACCATAAATAACAGCTCTGTTAGCACAAAAGAGAGTGAACTACTGTGTAACATCTATGTCGAGAGGGCAAATGGCAAGTCACACAAAGACTGAGACACATGTGTTGGGACGGGGGAAACTGGGAAAGTTCTGATGTCTTACTTGTTTCAGTGTCAACAGCATGCAAGAATGAATGAATCCTGACTTTACGTATGTAGTGGCAGGATTTCTAGCAAAAAATAAGCAACCAATCAAAAGTATTCCTGTGATCTTTATGACTCTTTTGTCATTTCTTCTGTACATAAATGGTCAAAATGGACTGCTTTTTATGTATCACTTTTCTAGTCTTATTGACCGCTCTAAGCACTTTTACTAGTTGTCTGTTGGCAACATTAGGAAAAAGACAAATTTCATTAAACTTGGCAGAGAAGTGAAGCATGAGCAAACAAAAATTCAGCTAAATTTCACTTGCTTAAAATGGTGCATTAGTGAATTAGCCTTGGCAGACCATGTGCTCTTCATGCAGTCTTCTAGTTAGAAAAAAATAATGAATTCAATTACATTTGTATTAAATCCTTCACCAGTTTGGAAAGTGTTATTTTTTGTATTGTCTAGCAGCAATATTAATGAAGTTTATTTATTGGGGCCATTCATGCCACTCAAAGTCAACAACCATAATGGAAAATTGTTAAGGAAACATAAAATAAGCAACACAACACAAAACATGAATGAGTTACAATGGGTATTATGGCATTACAAAGAGATTAAGCTAGTTAAGAAAGATTACCTTAATTTAGGTCACAAAAATAGAAGTTTTAAGAGTAGGTTGAGGATATGACAGGAAGCTGAAGATGGCAAGTTTTTTTCAGTGGGAGTGGCCAGAATGGTTCGAAACGAGTATTTGAGAGGGACAGATTGAGGCAAGGCTGAGATAGTTTAGACACACACAGAGAAAGACAGTGAATACACTGGAAATAAGATGCTGAATATGGAGCTAAAGAGGAGGAAAAGAGGAAGATCGTGCAGAAGATTCATAGTGAAGGAGACAGAGTTTGTGTGACAGTATGCTGTGGATGGGGTGAAATGGAGGCAGATGATCCCCTGTGTTGTTCCCTAAAGCGAGAAGCCAAAAGAAGGGGGGAAAAAAAGAGATGCTTTGAGCAAGCAAGTTCCATCAGTAGCCAAAAACTTGTTGTCACAGACTGACGTCAGTCCACAGCAATCATAATGGCACAAAAATGGGAACAATCTTTTTTTGTATGCAATTATTCTCAAATTTGTGACATAAGGCAGTGGAGAAGGTGTTGCGTAACCCTGCCTTATTTTCTCAACCTTCACACTGCTGGTCAATAAGTCAATATGAAGTCTTCGCTTTGGAAAATTACAGAAATACTCGGATGCAGCCAACTCTAATGTGTAAAAAATCTAGGTTTGCAGGCACTTTTCAACAATGGCCACATTTTTTAGGCATTCAGACAGGCCAGTATTTCTTCTACTCAGTTCCTAATGTGCAACAAATCTCCACTCTCACATTCTTTCCACCAATTCCTTCCTCGTTCTGCCTTCTACAAATACCTAATGAAAAACCTTTAACAGAGGCAGTGTCCCTACCCTGTGCTGCTTCTCCCTGGAATCTTCATCAACTAGTCTCATCTGACCGATCTTGACCTTCATTATGCTACGCTGCAAAACTGATGAGTTTTGATCTTTGCTTGTTAATGTTTAGATATCCACAGAGTGCATGCTGAGTCCACAACTCCTGTGACACTTTATGATTGATCCGGGTGTTTTGATTATAGCTGTAGAGGTCAGAATGCAGGTTTAGCTTGTCAAAGGTAGAAATATAGTACATACACAGTTAGGGCTGTTCGATATAACGATATATATCGGATGACGATATAAAAACGTCTATCGTTTCATTTTATGCTATCGTTTGTTTCGTAGTGTCTCAAAATAAACTGTTTATGGCAATACTCTTTCATTATTTTGATAGTCACTCTAGTGGCTACATTACTTTCTTAAAATTCTCTCTTTCTCTTATATTTAATATAACCACACTACAGACAGACAAGTGTTTGTTTATAAACCTTTCACAATAAACCTTTCACAATAAAGCTCAAGATCCTGTTGAGACTTTTCAAAATAAACTGAATCACGTGAACGATGCAGAGTGTTTACGGATGAGAAGCAAAAAAGAGCCGTCAGGTGCTAAAAAATAAACCTTAGACTCAAACGTTAGAACAGGCTTTTCCCCGCAGCACGCTGTGTAATAAATACTCACAAAGAAACGAAACAAACGATAGCATAAAATGAAATGATAGACGTTTTTATATCGTCATCCGATATATATCGTTATATGAACAGCCCTAGTTCCTAGGATGAATAATCTTAGAGTTCTGGACAAAAGCTCAACCTTTTTGGACAGAAGATTAAAAACCTGAATGAGTAAAGAACAGGATAGTGATCCCAATTATTGACTTGTTCTTCAGCCTTTTTGCAAAAACAGTGTAACATGACCTGCTGACAACACTGTCTTATGCTTACAGAAAACCCATTTCAGTAGTGGCCTGTCTCCTGCATCCTGGTGTGTTCTTGTTGGTCAATAAGCAAATTCTATATGTCCGGAAACCTATGGACTTGCATTACGGGAGCAGCCTTTCTATGTTAATGCAGGAACCATTAGGCCTAATAGGTGTCTTCCCTTATGGCATGGTCCCAATATCTACTCAAGGCTCTCAAGGACTTGTTTATACTAAGTATGTTTGTCCAAGATCAGCCTGTCCAATCTCTTCTCACAAAATAAAGTTTGATTTACAAAGGGGACAAGGACTAATATTCATCCTACTTCCTCCCCTTAAACCATATTGCCATGTGTGCACCCTGTAGATGAGGTTATCAACAGAGCAAAACAAAGGGTGATCTACTGCTTATCAATAGGGCTTTTGATATTATCTCTGCAACAACACTGATGACAGTCATATGAGCATGTGGGAGTGCACATGTTTTGGGCAGTAGGCACACACACACACAGGCACACACATACAAATGTACAAACACATACTGCTGAGCACACTTCCCTCTGAGATTAAAACGACTTAGTGGCTAAAAATGACAGTTTATCAGAAGACACACTATCCGCTGGGAAGAAAAAAACAAATCCTCTTTTGCCTTATCTGTCATGACAAAGCAGCAAGGAGGGGGATTTGTAATAAGAGATAGTCATAAAAAAGAAAAAGAAAAAGTGACTATCCAGGAGGAAAAGAGAAGGCAGAGATTAAGAAAAAGAGAAAAAAAACAGAGACAGAAAGGGCGAGGTGGATTGCAAAGCATTATCTAAGAATATCTCACATCATCATCATCGGCCCAGATGTTACTCCGTATTACTTTGCATGCTTGCTGAGCAAGCTTTCACTTCCACTTCCTCTTTTGCCCTACAATACCATCTTTCAGAATGGGACAGTAAGTTTAAAGACATTTGGAATGTATGACATTCATTTTCCACGACTAGCTTACAGATCTGATTTTGTAACCACTGCATAAATGGTTTCTTAATGACAGCAAGGTCAGAGAGGGTAATTGGCAATATCCATCACTCTGGGGCTATTTGCTCAGGGCAGGATGTGAACCCATGAGAGGCCTCCTGTCCACTTGTAATAATGCTGTACCACCGGATTCTGGCAAAACTTCTAGGAAATTGCAACCCAACAGTTGTCGAGGGTTCTACGTTAAATTAGATCTATTTACTCATATACGCCGCTCTAAAACAAAAGATTTTCATGAAACCTGCATTAACTGATATTTATACAAACAGTTAGTGTGGATCCTGATAGGATTTTAATTATACTAATGCCAGTGTTGACTCTGCTTATAGGTCTGAGTCTTTATGTTATTGATTTGTTATTGGTTTTCTGTGCAGGTCTAGACAGGTTTTTTTTAAATTTTATTTTGTTTTATTTTTTGCATCAAAACAGCTGTTTTATTATCTGAGAATTATCTGAGAGTCTGACAACAGTATAAGAGCTGCATATGAGTCGAGAACCAAGAGTGTGACGCCACTTTATTGCAATGTTTAAGTGCCAGAAAATAATAAAAGGAATTGATAAGCTTGGAGTCATTTGATTCACATCGGTATTCCTAAGGGAAGACTTATAGCTACTAAATGTTCATCAACTGCTCACTGAGTTCTGTCTGTTTGGGTTGGCACTGGGCAGGTAGTGTACAATTGTTCATCATAGTTGCTTTGTTTGAAAACCTGCATTTTGCCACTGGCTATACGTGGTGACAATGAAGCAAAACATAAAATCTGGGAGGGGGGAAAGCAAAACAATCCGATGAATAACACTAAAATGGTCATGTGTCCCAATGTTAATCTGAAAATGCTGATTATAACTTCTTTAATTTGTACAGGTTATGTCATTGTGACTTTATAACTGTAAGTGTATTTTGGATGCTGCTTACTATGACTTGCCTCAATGAGAATTTCTATTATTAGCCTCTTGGCTTCCCGAAAGGCACTTTGATTGCAGTTAGTTGAGAGTAAAGACTGTTACTCATTCACATTTCACCTCAACTTTTTTTTACTGACTGGCCATGAATAGGAATGAATGACCTTCCGGTTACCAGGCTCATTTCCCCTAACTAAATTGGTGAACGCAGACCCATCCCAGTACCAAGCCTGCCAGTGCAAGGCACAGTCATCAACACACGCATAAACAATCCATCTGTTTGTTCCATTCATACATGCAAAATGACTGGCAGAAATGCACAAACAAAGCTGCACGTATGCAGGAATTCAAAAAGACAAAGACAGAAATGTGACTGTCCAAAGTCATAATGTCAGATAATGTTTGGGCAGGCAAGACAAGTGCTGTCGCCTCCACTGTGAGTTGCTGACACGACACAGAGCAGCCAACTGGATATAGACCCTCCACTCACATGTAGCCTGGCTGGGGCCTTAGGACTTAACTGCTTATAAAATGAAATGAAACAACAGAAGGCAGGAAGTGCTGCTAATAAACCAAATATCCAACCTCTTTTTAAATGTTTGACCAGATAATTAATTGTCTTAAATCTTACCAATAAAATCTTAGAATATTAAATGGTATAATGCATAATTGATATCTATATTTTTACACATTTATCAGTGGTGAGAATTACATTTTGCGTTATTTTCTATTTACTAGTCAATTACACTATTAGACAATAAAGACTGATGTTCATTGTGAAGCAAACAGGCTCTCGGGACTTGAAATCAATTAATTTTGTCTCCTTTTCAACATCTCTCTGATGGCGATGGCTGACCTAGCAAGAGGATAAAATGTCTGGCTGGAAGTAACCTCAGAAATCAATCCCCCTGATGCACTTTCCCCAGCATTTATAAGAATCAAACAGGTGTCTCTTAAGCTTTTTTATTGACGAACATACCTAAGAGTGTGCTGTGCTACATGTTTATGAACTCTCAGCTATCTTGCAAGGGCTGGTCTTGTCAACAAAGGTGTTTTCTACAACAGTCAACAAGCCCCGCAGAGCAACAATGAACACAAGACCAAACAAAAACACACACTTTGTCCGTTTGTGCCTATGCATGCTGTGATCAAACGTAATTACAAAAAAGAAGAAAAAAAATCAGGGCAAAAATTAAGGAGCTGGTCCAGCTGACATTGTTCTATTCACAGACAGGAATAGAAGCAGAAGAACACACACAAGCCCGGGCTACGTGATATTCTGGGAGGATGGAGAAGCCAGGTTGTGCCACTGCTGGCAGCCTGCGCCTGGATTCATTTGAGCTAACGTCGTCTATTTAAGAGTTTCATTCGCCGCTACAAAGCCAAGCGCCTCATCCACTGCACGGTGTAAATTCCAGACACGAGTATGTAATGGCCAAGGTTTATCAGCTCATGCGCGCCATGTTGGAGGGGACTGCTCACATCACAACACACACAGAATACCCTGTTACTGTCCTCTCCTCCAGTCTGTAACCAGTCAGCATCTCTCCACCCGTGCAGTGACGGCCATGCGCGGCTGGCTGGCTCCACTGGAAATTCACCATCGAAGCAACAACAACAACAACAAATGAAGAGACACTTGCTTCGCACATCAGATCGATATTACATGACGGATCATGAAAGGCATCCGCGTAAACACGTCTTCCCATTACACCTGTCGCCCCCATTGGAAGTACAGTAGTGTAAGGCGGCCCTCTAGGCATGCAATAGAGGATGATATGACATAATAATGCAGATGTTCAGTAACTCTCAGCCGCTGACTTAAGCCAAAGCAATGCTATTTTCAATTTGCTCTCATCTGTCTTGAAAGATGCTGCGCCTCCTGTGATTACGAGTTGTAACCTCCTAGCATATTAATGCAGCTGCACAGTGCTTACACAGTGAGGAATTTCACTATTACAAAACAGCCAGTATATTGTTCGATATGCATATTTCATCCACCCTCTCGCATCCCTCTGTCCCGCTATGTCAGCCCTCGTGTCCGAGGCACAGGATTGATGCTTAAATGTTCCGCCGCTGCACAACCAGCCGCTGAACAAATCACCAAAAGCAGGTCAGCTAGAGGAAAACACATCACCAACCGCAGCACACTGAAAATCACGACTTACTCAGTTTACAGATCCCTTTTTGCTTCCCGCCGCAGACGTCTTCCAAACGAGGTGTCCTGTTGTTTATTTTTCGGAGCACTCTCACACCCCTTCCTTTCCTCCCCCCTTCTCTTCTTCTTTTGGATGGCACCCCTTGTGCTATAGCTGAGGTGATGCCGAGGGCAGCTTGCGCGCACGGCCCGGCAATTATAAGACACCGATGGCTTCCTCTCGGGCGAAAAGGACGCACGGCGGACTTGGTTCCGCGCTGGGTGGGAATCTCATGGGTTGTGGGGCGTCGTCTGAAGCAGGTTGTAGACTAGTCAGGGTACGTGTGTGTGTGTGTGTTACAGAGAGAGTCAGAGTGGTATGTGAAGGGGAGTGCAGAGGGGGAAAGGATACGCCTCCCAGCCCCGCGAAGATAAAGGGGCCCTGGCTGCGCACGCTGACTAAGATAAGGGTCCTTCTCTCCAAAAACGAGGCCCTGCTGGCTCTGCTCCAGCCTCACCATATGACGTGCAAGGAACCGGGCTGTCTGCTTCAGCGGTGCTTCAAAAGTACGTGCAGTCTGAGGCTGGGACCACATCCAGGATTTCTACTAGAGGAGAACGCGCCATTCTTTCCAGTTTTACTGTTTCTCCGTCCACTCCATCTAGTGGTGAAAAGGCTCAGTGTCAAGACTCCTTGAATTTTTTTTTGCACGAGGAATCGCAGGCTGAAGGGTGAATGCTTTCACTGCCTCAAGGAGCGGTTTTGAAATAGGATTTCGTCGCCATCTATCTGCTGTTTCTTTATCAAATCAGGAACACTCGGAGGAATCAGTGTAAACTTAAGCTGTGTGCTCAGTTTCGCTCATTTACATTTTATTTATCCAATTATTTGGCATCTGCATCCTTAAATCATCCAAAACATGTTGCACCTGCACACAGTATACAGTAGGTGGTGCTAGACTTCCAGACATGTTCTCTTGTCCTTTCAAGTTTGCTTTCTCATAGGTTTATGGTCTGCAAATTCATTTGAGGTGGTTAGGCCATAAATGTTTGTGTGAAAATAGTAAACGAGATATGGGTGTCTACATTATTCTGTATTTTCTTCTGTTTTAGGATATATCTCTTTTCAGGGAGTTTGATCAATTCTTTTATACAGGCGAGAAGAACAGACACAAAATCACCTGTGCCTCTGTTAGCTTATTGATACCGCATTGAGACTTTAACAATGTATTATATTAATAATACGCTGTTATAATGTATTATAATAATACATTGTTAATTTTGGCTACAGACAGTTTGCTACTGCCCACCACATTTCATCAAATAACCAAAAGTGTAGAGTGTTTAAGAAAAAACAAGGGCTGAAAAATCTGCTTGTCAAAAGACATCTGTTTGTCTAAATGGGAACTGGGTTACATTTAATTGGAAAGCACAAAGGTGAAAGGTTAGAGTACACAGTGGGCTATTTTAACTTAATGCAGCTGATGTGGGGGACAGAGCAAAAGTTCCTGCCTACTCTTAAATGTCTGTACAGCAAAGGAAAAAACAAAACAAAAATAAAGATGCTTCCTTAAAAACATGATGTAATATTTTTAATACTAAGTATAAATGTGGCTGGTTATTTTAGGCAAATCCACCACTGTGATCAAATTGGTGGTGCTGCGATGTCAGGCTGATGCATTTCTGAGTTCACTCCTTAGAATTTTTCAAGGAGCAAAAACTGTAGAAGAGCAACTCGGAAGGAGATCAGATTGTCTAGCTTTTGTCTAGGGACTCAGATTAATGTCTAGAAATAGGAAAGTGGCTAAGCAGTTTTTTTCTTCTCTTTTTTTGAGCCTGTGAGAGAGAATAAAAAGGAAGCACTAAAACCGGTTTCGGAGAAACAAACACCTCCGTTTCTCTGTCTCTTGCTCATTTCATGCACTTCACGTCTCCCGTCTTTCACACCCTCTAGCAGTTTTACACGTATGCACAAAGCAGAAAGCAGGCAACATACAAACACAACTATATGCAGGAAGGAGGGAGGGTGAAAAAGAAACTCAGCCTCCCATGTGGTATGTGTGTGTCTGTCATGACATCATGATAAACACTGCTGACAGATAAGGGTCAGGCCTGTTTCGGTACTGACATCTCTAAAAAAAAAAATCTCTCCCTGACAAACAGAAACAACAAAGGGAGCCGGCTCAATCGCAGTTTGATAGCGTTTTGGGAGTTTCACTCACAAAATATCTCAGTTTGATCGTGATACAAAACCATACTGGCAAATGTGTGTTTTTGTGTTCTCATGGGCCTGCACCCTGAGAGCTTTCTCATGTAATTACATGTGTGCGTGTGACTTGTGTCGTTGTGCATGCAGCATGACTTGGAGCCCTCACAGCCCTCGAGGCCAGCTCAGCACTTGGCTTCTTATCTCTCTTTCAGAACCTTGGTCATGAATAAACATAACTGGAAAAAGAAATGATCCAACATGAAAATAACTGAGTGGAATTTGGAAAAGCCAGGTTCAATCCACAGCAGGGGAGGAGTGCTGAGAAAGTGAATGGATAAGCGAATGAGTGCTGAGAGAGGGAGACACTGAAGGGTTTCCTCCATCCTGGAATACCCTCGGTGTACTGGCTCCAGAAAAGTAGCAAAATCTTTCACTTCTTCCTCCTCTCTTCTCTTTTTTGCTTCGCCTGCTCTGGACTCCATCTCTGTCTTTCACTGTATGCTTTAAAATACCAATCGTGCCTCTGTGGGCTACTCTAGATTGTTTTGTATTCTCCTATGCTGTTGTGCCAGTGTGTGTGGGTGTGTGTAGGAGCCGGAGAATTTTTGTCTTTTTTGCTGTTGCTCTGGGTTATAATGAGCTGTTTCACTGAAATACACAAAACGATAATGTTTCTTTTGAACCCCACCCCCTGTTCACACACACACACACACACCCCTTTCATTTTTACCTCACCTCTGTCTTATTTCCTCTTTTTCTTATCTTCCATTTTTGCCATTCCTTTTCACGTCCTTTCTTCTCTCTTGTCTCACTTTCTTTCTTTGTACTCCTCTCCAGAATACTGCTGTTAGATCAGACATGAATAATTGAAGACCAGCTTTTTGGTGTCCAAATCAGTAAATCTGTTTTTAATATCATCCTTAACACTTTGGCTGTGTTTTTGAATATGCCCACACAATGCACCCTGTTGCCATAAATGTAGGGAATAATGAGGGTCATGCAGTGGAAATGTGTGAGTGTAAAGCAATGTGTTGGCCCCATTATAAGGTGGCGTCATTAGCTACACAGCTACTGTCACTGTCCCACCATCACAGCATCTGCCCACACACACACACACACACACACACACACACACACACACACACACACACACACACACACACACACACACACACACACTGCTTTCATTTTCTGCTCTTTCTCAATCTCTGTCTGTCTGTCTGTTTTAGTCTTATACACACCAACACTATTACCTCCTTTTCTCCCTTTGGTGCAGATCAGGCTGGCATCAGATGCGACAATGTGTTAATCGGTGGCTGTTACACGGGTCAACGAGTTTTGTGACAAAGCCAGTGATCCATTCTTAGGCTCAACTGGGAGCCGCGGTGGAGTGACAGCTCTTTTATTTTCACTCATGAGGTCATTTGAAACTTTTAAAAGAACCTTTTCTCCTCAGTAATCTTTTAGCCATTTCTTTTTTTCTGCTTCCCCTCTCTTACCCACCCGCCTCTTTACATCAGTTCAATTTCCATGTCTGCCTTCTCTTTTCCCATTTCTCGCTTTTGCCTTAAACTTTTCTATTCTGTCTTTCATTTGTATTCTTTTAAGTGCTCCATCTTTACTGCTATCAGTTTATTCTTTTATTATTCCATTTGTTCCTTATGTTTAACGTGTTCAGTCATTCCCACATTCCTTCTCTTGTTTTTGATGTTTTTTCCATCTTCATTCCCTACACATACTTCTCATTTTCTTCCCTTCTGTTCATCTTTCTTTTGCTTTTGTTCATTCTGTTTCCTTTTCACGTCACCCTCACTTCTTCCCTTTTAATCATTCTCTTTAATTTATAATTTCATCCTTCTGTGCATCCCAATTTTGATTAGCTGTTCATCCCTGTATAGGTTTCTTCTTTGTGTTGTGCCCATTTATCCATCATTTATTCCTTCTTTTGAATCCCTCTTTCCATCCTCTTCCCTTACTTGTTCTTGTACTCCCTCTCGTGTCATTGTTTTTGTTGTTCCCCTTTTCTTTCTTTTCTGAGGTCTGTAGCTCATCAATTTCCATTATTTTGTGAAAATTGTCATTCAGATCTTTCACCTCTGATCACAGCCCACAAGTCCTGTCATTGCAAATAGATGGAGGATGGGAGCCAGGTTGGAAAATACCAGGAAACACGCATTTAAATCAAGTCACATACATTAACATGCAGTCATTGTCTCCGCTCCCCTGCTTGTAGCTGATATAAAATAGGATGGATCACAGCCTTGAGTACAGATGAGTGCAGTGCCACAGCGCTCTAATTTACTCATTAAATTGATGCTCCCAGACCGACTGATTTAGACGGGATTAACAATGGAACTTCTTCTTCTTCTTCTTTTTTTCAAATTTAAGCCACATCAATGTGCATGCGTGCATGCTGCAGATTTGGTGAAGCATATTATCATGGCATAGCAACTGTGGTGCATTGTGCAGTGAGCAAGCCTTAGCTAAATGTTTGTGTTTTTTGTGTATTATGCATTATTTCCCCCAGCATCTTAACCGTAGGGATGTCAGACCTAAAACTGGGTCAGACAGTTGTAAGAGTGCATGATCCTCTGCCAAGAGCTTCCATAGAAACTCTGACACATCTAAGAGATTTTCCTGGCTGGAAAAATATTTATGAATATGAGAAGACATAGAAGAGTAGAGGTGATACAGAAGGGACATTTGAGACAGTATATCTAGTCATTATAGATGTGTAAAGGGATGCAAACACAAAACGCAGATGGGCAATGACATGCATATCCTCACAGTCTGATTTCTTGCCCACATTTGAGAAGAAGTGAAAGAGTGGTGAAGGAGAACAGGCATGCAGTGATGTGCACAAGGTTTCCAATGCACGAAAGGATCACACTAACATTTTAAGACATATACAAAGGTTCCCCTGCATACATGTAAATACCCATAGTCCCTGACCCAATTAGTCTGGTCTGATAACTGTGTCAGTGTGTTACTACCAATTCCTAAGCCTGGAGGGTATTGAAGTCATGTACTGTAAAGTCTTACTCATGCATGCATGTAAGGCCACAGCAACATCAGTGCTCAATGCTCATGTACTCCATCCCCCCAATTTTCTCTGTATACATGCAGAAAAAACCACAGTGTATTTGTATATGTATGTTTATATGTGAATCCGTGAACCGTATACCTGCAGTGCACACACACAGATACTAGGTGAACGGCCAAAAGAAAGAGACAAATAAATCACTAGAATTTCAGTCACCAAAAATGGAGCCTTTAACAATGCTCAAAAACACCCAATTCCAGTGAAGTGAATTAGCAAAAGTTTAACTAACAGCTAGCAGCTAAGTTTCCTGCATAAAGACATCTGGTAAAATGAATGTCATGTACAGGTCTTCTGTTTCTGTTCCATTGCTGAAACTTTAATTAAGTTGAAACTTCATCCCCAAAAGATGCTATATTATATGTAGTGTACAAGTGCTTATGTGTATGTTCTGTATGTACCCATGTGGGCTACAGGAAAACACTGTTTCCATCTCCATCATTATCTCCACAAGTCTCCTAGGAGACTTGTGGAGATGAGGCATGAGCAGACAGCCAAGCACACACATCAACAATGATTAGAGAAGCACAGAGAGGCAGAGCGAACGACTTGCATACATTCTCTGCTTAGCAGAGTGTTTCTTTAAACTGTCACATGAAAGCCTTGCAACTTTGCAGAGTCAACTTTCAAGGAATTTTTAGAATACTGCTTTATTTTCACATTTTTCTGCATATATATATTTTTTAATTCTAGGTGGATGAATTTCATGAGTTTTTAGCTATGCTTGTACTGCATCTCAGGTCAGTCTGCTCCTTTGATCCAGAGTGAAATTTCTCAACAGCTGTTACCAATCATCCAAGGACTCCAGGGCAGTGAAGGACCAGGAGTAGGTCATCATTGGTCATTTTGAGGGGAAAAAGCTACTAGACTGACATTTCATACAAGCACTCACTCACTCAGGCTTTTCATCAAATGTCAAGATGAAATTTTAATTTCAGTTTCCCACTGAATAATCCCCAAATACCTGATAAAATAATGGAATTCCAGTATACCATTTCCTTACACATTGTGCACTAATGTGTGTGTGTGTGATATCTAGACGGTGGTCCACTGGAAATTATTTGGTATGGTGACCAAGTCCAGTCAGTCTGTGAGGACCTGTGGTTACTGGGATTCTCTTATTTGTTCCTTGACAGCTGTCTATGTTTCACTTTATCAAGTCTACATGTAAATCTGTTTTGGGTTTGTGGTAGCCTAGCCTTTTCCAGCCGCTGACTGCATGGGGTTGTTGTCTGTGGTTCTGGAATGATACTATTGACATTTCTGGTTACTGCTAAGATGTTATTTTTGGACTTACACACTGCAAAAATTTATGTGCGTGTGTGTGTGTGTGTTTATGAGATAGAATATGTAAGGACCCATGTGAAGGAGCAGTAAGGACCCCAAAAAATCTGTCCCTGAGCCTATCACAGAGTTGTTATTCCTGTGCCTTGGAACACCTTGAAAACAGAGGACCCTCTGAGAAAACCCACGCAACTCAGGATCCTTTTTCATATCTGTATTAAATGCTATATAAATCTCAAGATCACAAATCCTGGGAGCAGATTAATGACCTGCTTTTAGCAAAAGTAAATGTCAACACCCTAAAATCATAGTCATTGTAAAGACTGCACCTGCTTCATGTTTGCATGGCCATTGTGAACCTTTTAGCACATAGCTTTAACCACTATGATCTCCAGCAGAGTCTCACAGAGCTGCTAGCATGATTGTTGACCTTTAGTTAAAAAAGAAAAGGAAAATAAAAAATGATCCTTTCTAAGAATATATAAATAATCAGTGAGGTTGAAACCCAAGGTCCTATAAAGCAGCAGCTTCCTTGTGAGGTGAAGCCAGTCTTAAAAAATGTCAGCCTCCAGCTGGACTGTAACAGCATAGTGGATATACTGCTAAGACATTTATCACCTTCCATACCCTGTGGGTTAAACAGTAAGACAAGTAGCAAATATCCTCAATTATATATCCACATGAAGTTTAATGATCCTGCAAGCAAAACCTTGGGAAATTCCTCTGGTTGTTTATGCTACTCGCATAACTGTTATGGCAGGTTATTAGTCACACAAAACCTGAAATATTACAGATTTTGCTTTCTTGTTCTGGATTCCAAGGTAGAAACAAGCTTTGGAAGTAAAGCTGCTCAGTGAATCCAACCAAGTAGAAATGTCAGTCTTAGCCCCCAGCTGTGGTGGTAGACAGCTGACTGGCACATTAAGGCCCGTTATAGTTGGAGCTCCAAAAGAGCTCGCTACAAGGCCTGTGTCTGGTGGGTCGACAAATAAAAGGATTTAAACGTCCCTAGTGAGACTAAATTTAATTTTCTGAGGATCCCAGGCTGAAAATTTTAACAAGCATCACACCATGGGAATATAAAAGCATCACTTTCATTTCTTTTTCATAATTGATGAAGCCTTTCAAGTACATTAAACACAGGTTCTTCGAGTATTTCAGCAACGGGCCAAGTTATTTCATGTGGATGTGAATCAGAAGGCAATATTTTGTATGTGACAACCTTGCTATGCTACACAGGAATCAATACTTTATTTCTCAGAAAAATAACCCTCTTTATTGATTGGACTCAAAGTAAAATGATCTTTACGATCCTTTTGAACCGTACTCCCTCACTCAAGCCACTGAGAGCTGAGGAATTTCATAGCAGAACTGTGGGAGCTTCAAAGCCTTAAATCCATTTTCTCCGTGTGTAAAGGTTCATAAGGAGCTGGGCGAGATGGCAGCAGGTAGAATGAGAGTGACAAAGAGAGCACGATAAAATTAAAGCCGCGGACAAAAGGCTTTTGTGCGTTTCTGCAGTGGTAAACCAGTGCTGAAAAGGATGTCACCAGTATCTCCTGGACAGCCACTTTCACACCCACACACACACACACACACACAAAAGTATAAGCATACACAAGCACAGGGACACAAAAATAGACACATGCATACAGACAGCTCAGTCTGCATTTTCTGTTGCCTCCTGCAGTCACACATACTTACTTTCACACGCACACACACACTTGTTGTCTCGTGCTTTCTGGGCCACTGAGGAGAGAGAGAGGGGAGAAGACAGGGAAAAAGAGCTGCTGGCTTGCTGAGTGTGAGTCATGGACAGGCTGACTGTCCTCAGGCCTCGATACACCATCTGCACCCCCCCACTACCTCTACACCCTCATCACACAGCTTAATGCTCCACAGCACCGGACACACACAAATATGAATACATGCAGAGACAGACAGACATGGATTCAAATGAAAGAAACAAATGCCCACATCTGACACATATCTGGAAGGACTCACAACCTTGCTAAATCTGGGCCATGCAATACTAAAACACCAAAACTCTCATTTATATATTAATAATCATCCAATCTGATGCATGTGGATCTAGAAATAAGAAGAAAATCATCTCAGCTTTATACTGGAAAAATATCAAATATTTTAAAAATGACATTTTTATGTAAAAGTACACATTTGGACAATTCTTTCCATACTAACACACACAGGAAAAAAAGACCACTGAGCACTGAATCCCTGCAGGTTAACTGGGATCTACCATGATTCTTTGCAGAATTCATTATGGAAACCTGACACTAGCCCACAGGAAAGGCGCAAATGTGGCTCTGCTGCATCCATCTGGCCATGCGTATTTGTGTTAGTGTGTGAGCGCGAGCGCATGAATGAGCACGTTCTCGAGGAATCAATGAAAAAGATCTTTTTCATTAGAGTAACAGTAAGCTGCTTCGGCATTGACCCCCTCTGTATTTTCAGCCGCACCATAATACACCCCCCGACTCTGCTTTCAAGTACCACAAGCTAAAAACTGTATTTAAGAAGTCTTATTTTTTATTCAATGAGGTTATTAATGTTACACATCACAACAGATAGAAAACATTAGTCCAAAAAAGAGGACTGTGGAATAATAAGTATTAATAATATTAAGTAATGGCAAATATTTTTACAGTCAAAATGGCATGATCACCGGCATGTCTGTCTGTCAAAATGTAACATCGCAGACTCGAAGCACAAAAGGTCAGGTTATAAAAAAAGGACACACTCGTACACACATGCAGCACAAACTGACGAGCAACTTTATCTAACAGCTCCTCGCCTGAGGAGCGCCACTACAAAATACAACTTGTTCCATTTAGCATAGCCTCTTCCTACTTTACAAAGTATCAGTCCATGTATCCTTCAGGTGTTGTGGTGCATGGGTGCAAACCAACTTCATCTGTGTGTCTGAGTCTGTATTTGATTAAGGTATGAGCAAATAATGGCATCATATAAAGCACTTGTCATTGGACAGAATATCTGCTGACAAAAAAATGAACTGGATAACAACTTTATACAACAAAGTATAATTACAAAGAAAGGGCAGGAGTGCACTGAAGGAACACCAAACTAGTTGTGTTCACTTTTCCTGCTCACAGATCTTGCTCCGAAGTGTATAATTAGGGCTGAAATGATTATTTTTTAAAGAAATGTTTAACTGACTGATAACACCACCGCCTCTTCTGACTAATCAAGAAAAACGTCACTCACGGTTTTCCAGAGCCCTAAGTGGTGTACTGAGAGTGCCTTTTTTGAGAAACCAATTAAAAAAACCACCATATATTCCTAATCCTCATGTTTATGCAAGTGAAATCCTCAAACAACATTTTTTTTCTTTAACTGAATGGAGTTAATCAGTTATCGATATGGTTTGAATATCATTTCCGTAAACTAATTATTGAACTCACTGAACTGTACTTGACCAGAGACAGTATAAAAATGAAAACTAAAAAATCTTAGGTTTCCCATCAGCTGATGAATGACTGATGTTTATGGGCTCAGTCACTCATTTTGGGACAAAATGAATTAAAAATTAAGGCTGTTTTGTAGATTTTGCTTGTTCTGTGTTTTAAAATAGACAATTATCTCTGCTATGAAACCGCACGCTCATTTCTTAATGAGGGTCAATTTAAAGTCTTTAGCCAATGATTCAGTTCAATTCAATTTAATTCCATTTTTTTTGTATATATTGCCAAACTATAACAACATTCACTTCAATGAGCATGCATTTTCACAGTATGATCTGCTTTTCCTTATCACATCCATTTTTTACATTTTTTTGCAACCACAATGGCGACGGTGAAACGCTTCAAAACTGGACTTCAGAAACCAGTGGGTGACATTACTGTAGATGCATCCATCTTTACAACCGTCTATGATTTGGAGTCATTTTCTAGTGCAGTGGGCAAATCTCACTTCAAGGCCCTCTTGCTCAGTTAAACTGGGCCTTTCCAACGTATTACATGGTTGTCTTCAGCAAATGCATGTTGGCCATAGTTTATCTACAGTAGAAAATTACATTTGCTGATGAAAAGTCTAGAGGAAGTGAATTTTTGAGTAAAGATTGTTTTACCAACATTTATTTCAAAGAAATCCTAGCTTATCATAGTGCTGGTTGGCTGTTTTTTTAAACTGGGAAGTTTTTAAATATAAAATAGAATAATTTAGCCTCATATTGTAAAAAGGTATAGTTGATAATCTCTTAAAACTGCAACAAAAAATGGTATAGATAATGGATAGGTGAAGTCTGAACTTGCAGGTATTAGTAATTTATGAATAGAATGATTTGGGTCTTTCTGTTTGGCGTTTCCTGATAAATTAGAAGCAAAGTGAAAGCCAAAATGCTAGTGAAAAGACTTTCAAGACCTGAAAACTTAAAATCTACTCATAAGGATGTTTTTTTACTGAGCTATAAAGCCAGCTCGCCCATCCAACTGGTACCTACTGAAGCCACTTTGTTCCAAGGTTACAGTGGGCAACACTACTGGCTGGGCAGCTTTCCATTAACATTCCCTTTACTATTACGATTTGCAAGAGGGCCAAATACAAAGAGTGTACTAGCATGGTTTGATAAACACGTTAATCTCCTTAGCGCGGCTTCAAGCTCCGTTCCGTGGAAGGTTTCGTGCACAGAAAAGACAGACCGTCTGTCTGGCTTGCTGTGCTGTGCTGTGTGTCCAGCCACATTCTTCATGTTAGGAATAATTCTCTTTCCACTTGACTGCCTCTCATGTTTGTTACAGTAATCCATTCAGTGACGTCTGTATAGGGGTGCCCAACTGTGCACGATCCTCCCCACATCCAATCATCCTTTCTCCTCCTTCTTGCTTACCTTCCAGAAGCAATGTTTCCAAAATCTGCTTCTTCTGGTAAATGCAAGCGCATCTGCCTGATCTCAAATGTAAGAATTTGTTATGTGGTTTGTTTATTTGGAGGTATAAGAATTTGTGGTTTTGTCAGTTGTTGCTATTGGCAAGTACTCTTAAACCTGTGTTTGAACTTGACTTTACGGCATCCTTATAGCTTTTGAATGCTTTGAAGGATGATTTTTTATAGCTAGTAACAAGAGCAAATTCTCTGTGTGTAATGGCTGGCAACCTCAAACAGTTATTCAACTTCAAGAAAAGCTAGTATTGCCTGTGGTTGTTTTGTTTTCTGAGTCTCATCCCCATCTCAAGGGAAACTTGATTTAGCAAATCCCAATCCATTCATTCAGCTCTTTCAGCTGCAGCCTCTTCGACTCCTTTGAAACACAGAGGATGTGCGTGCTGAAACCAGAGGTAAACTGGGGTTTTTAATTTCTCTCCCTGCTCTATTTAACATCCGTTTCTTTTCTTGTCTGTTCTTTTCTCAGTGAGGGCTGCTGAGCTAACACTGTGGGTAGTTTGTGTATGCAGGAAGTGGAAAAAAAAAGATTCCCCCTGCTGAGTTTGTATTCTGCCAGACTTTCACCTAGTCCTCAATTCCATATCCAGGATCTCTAAACCACTTTATCATTTCCCAAAAGTCATAAAACTCTGTTCACCTATCGCTGCCTACTTTTCTTCAGTGTCTCTTTGAGAAGAGTCCTCCCTTCTCTAGTACAATCTGTGATTTTACAATGGTGTCTCTTGTCTTCACGCTTCACTATAACATCCTCTCGTTCTGCATGGCCTTGTAGTAGTGCTCCTGCTCAGCATGGCTTCGGGCGGACACAGACGGCCGACGGGGCAGGGTGGAAGTGCGGGACAATAACTGGTTGTGGCCATCTATCAGTAAGTCAGGGTGGGGAGGTGGAGGAAGCATGCTGGAGCAAGACTGGTGAGGAGGTAGAGGCATGGAAGAGGGATGCGGTGGTGGAGGCAAGGGCGAAGAGGATGGGTGTGGGTGTGGAGGCATTTGGGAAGAAGAGGGGTGAGGAGGGGGAGGCATTTGAGAGGAAGATGGGAGGGGTAGTGGAGACATCTGAGAGGATGGGTGAGGAGGTGGAGGCATATGAGAGGAGGTGGGGTGAATGGGAGGCGGAGGCATTGGGGAGGAGCTTGGTGGTGGAGGGGGAGGCAAGGGAGAGGAAGATGGTTGAGGAAGCGGTGGTGGGATAGGGGATGACGACAGCTGAGGTGGGGGCGGAAGAGGGGATGAGGAGGTGGGAAAAGGTGGGGGAGGCAGATCAGCTCCTCCTTCGGCACTGCAGCTGACCGAGGAGGAGCACAGGGAGTCTGATTTCACTGGGAGTGTCCTGTAGTCCCGGTAATGACTGACATTGTCTTGTCGCTGCAACGCGGCACGGTGTTTGTCACCAGTCGGGTCAGCGGCCATCATGTTGCCACTGATGGTGTTTCTCCATTCCCACGGCTTGCCATTAGTGGCCGACACACGCACCACCGGGTGGTGAGGGGCATGAGCGTCGATTGTGACGATGCTCCCGCTGCCAGCGATGCTCCCTGGGTTGCTCCCAGTGCAGCTGTCTCGATCAGATGGTATCCGGTAGTATGGTGACTCTGAGCAGTTGGAGCCAGGACCAGAGGAGGAGCCGCCTTCTGATGTCTTAGTGGAAGGAGTAGTAGGTCCTTGACCCTGCTGCTTTGACATGGCTACGACCTGCAAGAAAGAGACAAAAATCTCATGATAATCCATATATAAGAGCAGCTGCAAATAAATTACTCAAAAACTATCCAGGAAGAGGGACATTTATTGGTGTGGACATGGCAGAGCATGATAACAACCTATTATATACCTCTAAAATATTTTCAGAAGATTTAACTCTAGTTATAATTAGCATTTGAAGTCTTATGAGACTGATTTATGTTGGAAACTAATCAGTGAAATTGCTCCCACCAGTGTTGTTTTGATTATACCAGCAAAAATAAATCATAGATGTGTAGTTTACACAGCATATGGCAGCTGTTAAATCTCCGTTCCTGTCTAAACTGAATTGGCTACATGCCACGTGACAATAAAGTATGAAAAATTATGGCTAAAGATAATATCGTTGTGATCGTTTTTAGGCTTTCATTTTCTAATTTCTACCTCACCTGTGTGACTCTTTGCTGGCTGGGAGGCTGGTTGGGCTGCGTGTTGGGCACACGGGGAGTCGACACGGCAATGGGCCCTGTTCCAGGCTCTTTTAGTCCTCCTCCCTCTGTGAGTGACAACCACTTTGCCCGTGTCTTGGCACTCTTAGGGGAAACAGGAGGTGGCCGAGAGGCCTCCTCAGGGATGTGAACAAGTGGGGGTGCCACCACCATCCTGGCTCCAGTCGGTGTGGTGGTATTGGCTTGCACTGTGGGATAAAGAGAAGACGGCATTTGTTGGTCGCCCCCTTCCCCTGCAGCTGTGCCTCCTTCACCTCCTCCATCTCCTCCCTCTTCCTCATCTCGTGAGCTCTGGCTACGGAGCTCTATCGAACGCTGCTTCCACTCTGACACCAGCTGCCGAGACCTTTGTGGGTCGAAGGGCACGTGGAACGTCATGTGACGCTGGGTGGTGACTGGCTCCTCTGAGGGTGAGATGGGGCTGTTGCCATTTGCAACTCGAGGCAAGGTGTTGCTGAAGGTTACCATGGTTTCCTTGCCCATGGGACGACTGGTCGCCAGAAGCTCCACATCAGCGCTTGCTCGTTTGAGGGAGGCCAGGGATGCCTTCTCCCTCCTCACCTTACTCCGTGCTCCAGATCCCAACCCCAGCTCCTCCCTGCTTTCAGACACCCTGGGAGTCTTCCTGTACAAGGAGTCATGGCTCCTCTGACTCAACACCCTCAAGCCATCCTTCTGCTGTGCTGAAGCTAGTCTCTGTAAAGACGGAGCATCTTCTTCCGAGGCTTTGAAGTTTCCCACTGCGTACACAGCCTAACAAGGGACAGAGGGACAAAGAAGAAATAAATGAGGAAATAGAACCACTCAGGGTGTTAAATAAAGACTAGAGCATGAAATTGTGTTTTCTTTAATCATTAGGAGGGAAAATTTCGATTTTCATATTAGTGGAGAGAGTTTGCGTGAATAGACATCTCTCTTTCCTGCTATTCTCCTGAGGTCAGCGTGAATCCCTCTCTAACCCCTCTCTTCATCCTTTAATGACAAGGAGAAAAACTCCCCCTCTTGAAAAATGAAAGACGAGAGAGACAGAGAAGGCGAGGAGGAGGGGAGCGTGGAAAATGGCAACGACAAGTTTTCTTAAAACGAAGTGTGAAATTGTTCCAGAAAATTCTTATCGGATTATTCATTCCCTCTCCCTTCCCTTCGTAATAGAAAAGGCTATATATAGGCTGCCAGTAAAGAAAAAAATGCTCGGAGAGAAATATATGGAAGCCACACAGGGAGGAGAGGTGATGAAAGAAAGAAGCGTTTGTTAGCACATGCTGTGATACTGTTAGAATAATACAATGGGACAGTTCAGTCGCAGCAAAACAACTAAACCACGTTAATAAGAAAATCTATTTATGTGCATTTTGTCATTCCCACCCTGCTGCATATTGATGGTTAACTACTCCTCACGGACAAACAAATCCCTGAATGGATCCAAACACATGCTGATGCTTAATTCACAAACATAGGCCTAAAATAGAAGATTTGTAGACATCTTCATTAATTCAGATTTCTTTTTAGAAAGTTCTATTATTAGATATAAAGCAATTCGGGGAAAAAAGCAGGAGCAAACATTTTTGTGCACTTTGTTGAACTAACCAAGTAGACTCCAATGCCGGCTCCTATCACGTATCCCACGTACACGTCTATAGGGTGACTGCGGTGTTGAGTTATCTGCGTCAGGCCAGCGAGGCCTGCTGCCATGCAGAAAGCAAAGACGAGCATCGGCTTCAGCAGCTTAGTAGTGCTGTTGATGCTGGCGTTGAAATACATCTGCAGAGAGAAACAAACACACACAGCATATCAGCAAAGAGTAGACGTTTGAGACATATGAAGCCCGGGATTAAGATTAAAAGGCATTACGATAATTTTACCTCAGGTGCACATAGACAATTACTTTACAGTGTGTAGTGCAAATGTAGATTGCATTACCCGGTTAATAATAAAACAATATGCTAGTTAGAAGAGATATCAACACCAAACTCATATCTGTTTATTAGATATTAAGCCAAAGTCTGGAGCTTAGCCTAACATAAATGGAGAAACAGCTCTCCAGGCTGCATTCTTAAAGACGAATAATTTGCCCATTACCTCCAAGAGTTACCTCCAGGACTGAAAAATGAAGCCAACCAGGATGTGCCAGTTAAAGCTGGATGCAACAGCCAGTTAAATAGCCACAAGCTGTCTGTTTGGCACCACTTAAGCTGAACTGAGCATGTGTGCATTGTTGCTACCTTTTGAATTCAATTACCTGACAATTAATACGGCTGGCTATGCTGTAAATTGTATTAACAGGCTAATTAAATACTAGGTGCTCCTTGGACCATTCTGTTCAAAAACGGTCACTTTTGCAAATACAGTCTATGATCAACACTTAAAAAGTTTTTCAGTCTTATCTGTACAGTTAAGATACTGAAATGTTAAAAAAGTATTTTTAAAGATACAGGCTTTTCCTCCTTTAATCCCCCTTTGTACTAAGAAAAGCGAAAGTAAAGCGGATATAGATTCATATTTAATAACAATTATTCCAAAGACATCCATTATACAATAGCACTTGTTTCCTGTGCAGCTCGAAGCATTCTCTTTAATATAACTCATATTGTCTTGAAAAAGGGAAATGAACTTATTTTGATCTTATTTGTATATTTCTTTTTTAGCTCATGTGGTAAAGTAGTTTCGAATTCAAATGTCTTGGCAGTAAAGCAAAGTCAATGAGTGAGAAAGACAGGCTGTGAAAGGGGGAAAATATATTTACAGTTACTGGCCGTTCGCATTCTCTGCATGCACACCATATTTCGATTATATAAAACGGAGGACAGCTGAGTGACAGAATGCAGGCTTTGCAAAAAATTTCCTTTCTAACAAGCTTGTCTATCTAGTGCTGTGCATAAAAATCCTGCTTTTCTTGATGCAAGAGGGAAAATCTGTCAGCCTGGAGAGATGCGAGTTATTTTCGATGCAGATTTTCTCGGCACTTCTTGAACCAACTATCTGCCTTTTGTGGAGAAATTTTCTTAGGTATTTTCTTTATTTGATTTCATTTAAATTTAGCAGAAAAGTTTTTTTATACTGAACACAATAAATACATGAATGTCTAAATTTGCTGGACAGGTATGACCAGAACTGAAAAAAAAAAGACCTGGCATCAGCGCGAAGATCCGACAACATGTTGTAGTGCTAACAAACCCAACAGCTGCTTTTCTCCAGCTCCCCTGCCTTATCTTGTCAGAAATCTGTCCAGTGAGCTTTAATGAGCTCATACAGGGCTCACTGGGGCAGCAGTGATATGGCCAGTAGCTTGCAATAGCCATTGGTGGAGGAGTGTGTGTGTGGGAGGGTGTTACCTCGTGGAAAAATGACAGTGCTACTTTGCCGTACAGTTCACATACTGCTGCAGTCAGTGCCAGATTGCAGAACGGCAAAAATATCCACTAGAACGTAACAATGAACCCCCAAACCTGACCTCAATCTGACAGTTACAGTTATTTTTTATTTGAGTCAGATGTGAGCCCAGCCTGAGGATAATATGCAATCTGAAAATCTATGAACTATGTATCAAATGGCAGTTAATTCCAGTTGAAAGTTGCTGATATGGTTGTAGATCATACAAGTTGTATGATGCCAGCAGCAATGTTTGTTATGAATTAGTGGAAGTTCTGGATAGTTATCATGAAACAAATTTAATTGTTGTGCTAGGACAAAGATACAAAATGTTAATGTATCATTCAGGCTTTAGAAAAAGTATCAAACTAAACATGGTTACCTTGCATATAGTTTTTCTCCTGTTTTAAAGTTCTAATGAATCAGCTATTCATAAAAAAAAGCATCAAATGAACCACACGCATATTCACAAGCAAACAAACATCATGCAGATACACAACACTTAAGCAAACACATGCGGCAATTAAGGCGAAGGGAGTGCTTACAGAGATATATACAGCAGCGAAGCCAGAGAGCGTTGCATGCTGGGATGGGAATGTTTTCCTAAAGGGAGAAAAAGGGAGAGTTAGAAGCGGAAGAGTAAAGACAAAAAAAGAATTCGATTCCTGTTTTCATAAAGGGCTTTGTGTATTCTGAGAGCGTTTATTGTCTCTTGAATAAACCTGAATAAGACTGTCACGGCTGCTCTTGTTATGCCCGGATTGCATTTGACATTAAAATCTGTGTGTCTGCCCGACTGAGAGTTGTCAGACTGAGTGTGTGTCCTTGGATGTGAACATTAATAAACACAAAGAGAATACCACTGGGCATTAGTGGGAACATTAAAGGGAGAGTGATTGAATTGAGGTCAGAAATGTTATTTAATTAATTTTTTTTAAAATGAAAGAAATCTTGTGTTTGCTCTTAACTTCTGCTGTTGTGTTATCGTTTCCCATTTTTTTCAGGCTAAATTCAAGGATTATTCTTTAAAGGCCATGTTTTCTTTTAGACCTGGAGTCTGAATACACTTTGGCTGGCCTAAAGGTCTATTTTATGAATAGATTTCAGTCATATTGCCCTCCAGGCACAGAGCCCTGGACACCATTCAAACATGCAGGTCAACACTGGACACTCCATAGAACTCCAGCACAGGCCTGTCAAATTTCCTTCTGTTTCTGTCTGTGAATATTGCGATCACTTCTCAAAGTAAGAGAAAAAAATGTAGACACACTGCCCATTTTGGACACATCAATCCACATGCAAGAGTCTCTGTGGTATTTCCAGCACAAAGAAACCACCCAGCCAAGTTTCTGCCAGAGCAATTTACTGATCTATAGATTCCTCTCTGAACAACCCTTTCACTTTCACGGCCAACAGGATGAAAGTACAGAAAAAAATCACATTACGTCGTACAAATTTTGCTCTGGGTGTGTCATTGTTGCTGCTTTGGGAGGTAAAGGACATGAAACTGCTCACTGTCAAAGCAAATCTCGGTTGTAATGTTAGCAAGCTATATAACAGCGATCCACTGGTAGTTAGTTTCAGTTGGAGTCGGAGTTACAGGGCAGTAGTGGCAAGCCAGTAATACTGTTAGATTATTAAAAATGTTATGACTAATCTAATCAGGCCTTATTTCTGTGTCAGTGTAAATGACTGAGCATTAGTAATCTGTGCTGGTGAGATTTTTCCACTGTTCTTGTGAGCAGGTTTAGTATTTTCACACACAAATAATTGAGAAGCAGTGGAAAAAAAACACACATCTTGGCCTCTGGGTGGGCATGCCTATAATGACGTGATGTTAGGTGAAAAGGATGAATTTGAGGATCAAGGCTGGAACTATATTTAGGTTAAGATGATGTCAGTTTTGGCAAAAACTGCAAGCGTTTTATAGAACATGTCTTGCTAATCCTTTAGACACTGAGGTGAGTAGCAAGTAGAATGCATTGTGTCAATAAGAGTCACGGCAAGTAAAGCAGTGCTAACATATGCACTTGTACTACAAGGATTATCCCTGTATCAACTCTATTTAGCTATAATCTTTCCTGTGTGTGTGTGTGCTTAGTGCCTCTCATACCCATAGATCGGAGCTTATTTGTCTAGCCTATGTCTGCTTGTTAGGAACTGCACTGCAAAAGAGCATTTACAAAACCCAAACTTAGCCAGAGCACCTGCGAGGGAGATTCTGCAGCTGAGTGGCAGGTCTTCTTATACAAATAAACATTTGGCTTTACTATCAAGTATGCCATTAAAAAGAAAATCCTTATTATTTTAAGCAACCATTTCTATCTATTTTTATCTTTTTATCCCCTCAATAAGTTGTCATTAGTCCTTGTCTGCTATACTCCTGCAAGACAGTGATGTTTCACCCTATTCAGTAAAATCTGCAACATTATTGTCATAATGTTACATTTTCTGATTAAGGATGTATAGTTATGAGCTGCATCCAACTGCAGGCATGTTGACAATAAACTAGGTAGCACAACGTTGTCTTATTCTTATTACAAGGCAACAGACCATGGAGCCAGAGCGCTGACAAGACAGGTAAGACTCTGTACAAGTGCACTGATGATTTACTTTAACGACTTCATTAAATCTGTTTGTCTTATTAGCGTTTATGTTGTTTTTATATGTGCAATGATGCAAATTTTGATTTTAAGCAGATGGAGACATTCGGTGTTTATTCTCCTTTAGTTATAAATGAATGCCTTACCGAGCTGACATAATAGCATACTGGTCTTTGCCCATGCAGATGTCCTGTGTGATGTAGGCATTGTTGTCACATGACACTCCCGGGGCCGTGTAATTAGGCTGGCAGACAGTAAGGAAGAAAGGGGCGTGGTAGCCAGTAGCTAACTGGATGACATCTGTCACCAGGGCTGTTGCCAGGAGACCGAATACATGAACACCTGAGGGAGAGAGGTAAAGGGAAGAGATAGTAAGGCAAACTTAGTAAATGAACTAAAAGCCTCTGGTGGTTTCCGGACATTGAGATGTTCATTTATGAATGTGTACAGTTGCGCAAACTACGCTTAATTTGCTCCGACCTTAAGTGACACCAAAAGCCTTCAGTTTGTCACATTTTGAAGTTTTCCCGCAGACAGAGAAATTTGGCAAGGTGAATTAATTACTGTTTTCACTTCAAAGCTCAAAGTCAGCCTCAAGATATTTCCTGTAGAGTATGATATCATGCCTTTTTCATTTTAAGCCACCCTTCATTTAATGCATGTAATTAGCTTATTTCTCTACTCTAAAACAGGGATAAAGTTGCAGGCTGAGAAGGATGAATAATTTGTCAGAGCCAAAACTGATATTCATCTTAAGAACAACAGCATTTTGCTCTAACTTTGTGGTTTGCATAAAGGACAGAATTTAACCTACGCATCTTCCATTGGCCTCAGTTTGATAAACTGTTCATTGTATTAATATGACTATTTTATTTTATTTTGCTTGTTTGGGTAGTGACAATACAAAAAAAACTAGAAAAACAGAGTTCTCACGTGTCCTCAGAGATGCCCATCAATGATTTGTCCTGAACTATTACACCATGTAACTAAGTGTGCTCTGAATAACAGTGTGGCCTTAACTCCTGCAAGCAGCCCAAACGCTCTGAAGGACTGGCAGTTATACGCACCGACGAATCGCACGGTCCTGCGTAGGAAGGAGTTGAAGCTGCAGCCTCCAGCATTTATGCTGCCTTCTGACTTTGGACAAGTCTTCAGTTTGGACTGCATGCAGTACATCAAGCCTTCCCCCATCATAATCTGCAGACAGAGGGAGAGAAAAAAAAAGGAGAATAAAAGATATGGAGTCTTTCTTCGTTACACTTCAAACGACTACGAGAGTAAATGAAAAAGAAAAAGATTTGAAAAGTTTGAATCTGTCATTGTCAGATACAAGATATTGTGATCGATGGGAAACAATGCATTGTAGAGCGAATGGAGCAAAGGTGCTATTGAACAGTGATCACTTTCAGTCGGAATGATAGATGAGTTTTGGAAAGGTCTGCTGAAGGATTAGGAATGTGTGCGTCTGGGTGTGAGTGTGCATATTGATTGGAGGGCCTGTGGCGTGTTCGATGATGTGCATGGGAATGTCAGGTATATATTTAGTGTCTACATTTATCTTGCCTTGTGAGTGTTTGACAAGCTGTACATTTGTGTGATCTATGCATTTGTCTAAATGCACAAGTGTATCTGCGGGATGTTTATGTGGAGCACTCACAAACCCTCAAAGCTTCAGACATATAATAGGTCACTGAATCTGTGACAGGATTATGTTCTGGTAGAGCTAATCAACACTTTCATATAAGGAGTTCATTAAATGTTAATTAAATGCTCAGTGGAAAACCTAAATATAATTATTACTCAAACTTTTAGGTTCATTTAACATGTTGTTTTAGTTCAGCCTGTGTAAATCATGCTCTAATAAGTTTTCAATCAATTTTCAAATTAAAACAATCCCAAAATACCAATAGAAACTGGATGTCTGGAAACAGGGCAGCAGAGTATTACTATAACAAGTCAAATTATATTACATAATATCTAAATATGGATAAACGTGTGGCAGAAAAATATTTTTAATTACAAAAAGGTTTTACAGAACTGCTCGTTAACACAAACATCTAATCAAACCACCACATGGCAAATAAAAGCATTGAGCAATGCATTTACATGCGTACACATGGTCTAGACAACCTGCTTGACTTCAAACTGAGAACTCAGAATGAGGAAGAAAGGTTATTAAAATGTCTCGTGGCGTGGTTTCTGATGCCAGATGAGTATTTGATCAACTGAAGGGATTTTCCTGCACAAACATCTTTAGGGTTTACAGATAATGATCCAAAAAAGAGAAAATTTCCAGTGAAGGGAAGTTCTTTGAACAATAATCCCTTGTTGATGTCAGAAGACAGAGGAGAATGGACAGACTGCTTTGAGCTAATTGGAAGACAACAGTAGCTCAAATAATGTGAATATGTCAAACCTTGAAGGAGACGAGCTACAGCAACAGAAGACCAGTTACCACTCGCATCAACTAAAAACAAAAAACTGAGGCTACTATTCACCCAGGCTCGCTAAAATCGGACATTGCCTGGTCTGATGAGTCTCAGTTTCTGCTGTGTTACACATTTGGTTGTAATTTGATGTAAATAATGTGAAAGCATAGATCTTTCCTTTCTCAGCAGTTCAGACAGCGTATCCATTATTTTTAATTAAAACAGGACCATGTATAACATTAAGATAAATGTTGCCATTTGCACCTGAAAAGCTAATTAATATCTGCAGTCTCTTGGCAGAAGATCACAAAAATGTCACATAAAAAGAAAACATAAAACACACAAAACATTCACACACCCATAACCACCAAGCAAGAAGCAAAATCAATCAAAATGCCTCCACAGTCACCAGATACACACACAGTCTCCAGTAGAGCACTTTTGTGATGCGGTGGAGTTGATCATAGATGTGTAGCTGCTACATGATACTATAATTTCAGCATGGACCAATTTCACTGAAGAATGTTTCCAGCATCTTATTGAATCTATGTTATTAAGAACTACGGTCAGTTCTAAAGGCAGAAGGGGCTCAACCCGGTACTAGAGAGGTGTACCTAACGAAGTGTCTGGTGGGTGTAAGCAGGAAGTACTGCACAGATTGTAGATAGTCATTGCACTGAATGCCATAGAAATATATGCTTAATAGAAGTCAATTTTAACCTATTTATTAGGTATGACTAATATAGAATAATTTATTAAAGTATAGCATGTAACATTGTGGTGTGATGGATGGATGGATGGATGGATGGATGGATGGAT
>NW_005187471.1:1055858-1059346 GCF_000239375.1 Pundamilia nyererei
GAATGGAATGAATGGATGGATGGATGGATGGATGGATGGATGGATGGATGGATGGATGGAATGGAATGGAATGGAATGAATGGATGGAATGGATGTATGGATGGATGGATGGATGGATGGATGGATGATGGATGGATGGATGGATGGAATGAATGGATGGATGGATGGATGGATGGATATTTTTATACACAATCCAATGGAGTAACTCTGGGACTCGGTAACACAGGAAACTAGCACCCCAAATGATCCTCACATGTGTGTCATATAGACTTACAGAAGCTGCAGGTCCAGCAAAGGCCAAACTCAGCAGCATCAACAGAGGGATGAGCTCATCGCCTGTCTCCACATAGGGCATGGAGAGGTCGCGGTCATGGCAACGGAAGCCCACCATCGCCGGGGACAAAACATCTGTCAGCTCCAGGAAGTAAAGGGACACCAAGGAGGATAGGACGATGGGGAGCTGGATATGCATGCACGCACACAAACACACACACACACACACAAATGCGACCAAGGACATAGCAAAGAGTGACTCGCAGATAATATTTGCTTGGAAAAAAGTGATTCATCCAATGTTTCATCTTCAGTACAAACAAATACACACTTTCAAACACATACAAAAGGGCAAGTTATACCCGTCTTGCTTGCTTTACAACAGATGTCAGATGCCTCCAAATGCAATCAACACAAGGCACTCACTACTGGTATCATTGTACAGAAAAAGGAATGATTCAGTAGGGACTAATTCAATAAATGCAGTGAGAAATGTCAAACAAGCATCTGTATTTTAAAAAGGTGACTCATTCATGCATCTGATCTAGCGACACATACCTCTACAAAATAAAAGCATGGCAACAGTGTCATGCTGTCTTTTGGTGGTTTCTTCTTGGCTTTGTTTTTGGGGGATGTCATCTTGGGATGGGACCAGTCACAGCCTGTTGGGATAACAGATTACAAAGAGATGTCAGAGTGGAGTTTCAGAGCAGGTTCATGGATTTCCACCATCAATCATCAATCTAAAGCTTCAAAAAGATGTTTCAAAAGTCTGCCAGGCCCTGACTTATGAATGAAACAGCAGGTCAAAAAGTTGTCAAAGGCTGGTTGGTGCTGCAAAGTTTTCTGTATGAACTAGAAAGCATTAGAGTGTTAGAGTAATAATAAAACTAATAAAAAACACAGACATTAAAGGTATTCTATGCAATTATGGTATAACGTTGCTTTAGTCTAATTCAGTCAAATTTTTTGCACACTTAATATCCAAAGTTGTTACTTTGACTTTGTCTGAACACACGTTGTAAATGGGCTGGTTCTTATATAGTGCTTTTTTTAAAAATCAAAACAACAGTCGCCTCAAGGCACTTTATATTGTAAGGTAAAGATCTTACAGTAATAGAGAAAACCCCAACAATCTGACCACTCCATATGAGCAAGCACTTGTTGACAGTGGGAAGGAAAAACTCCCTTCCCAGCGTCAGGAAGAAACCTCAGACAGAACCAGGCTCAGGGAGGGGTGGCCATCTGGCTCGACCAGTTGCAGGAGGAAGGCAAGACAAAACAGACACTGTGCAAGAGAGCCAGAGCTTAATAATACCTAATGATTAAATGCAAGGGGGCGTGTGTTCACATACACACGAGCACTTTTTTTCTATGCTGAAGTGTTTTCTGTCTAACACTTACACACCAATGGATACATCAGGAATAACTTGGGGTTCAGCATCTTGCCTAAAGGTACTTTGGCAGACAGGAGCAGCCAGGGTTTGAACCACCGATCTTCTGATTAGCATGACTGTTATCCCTCCTTAGCTGCAGCCACCCAAAAATGCAGGGAGACAACAAAACACACAAGACTGTCATATTTTGAAAAGTGTTTTTTATGTCACTAGGAAAATAAACAAATGGGGGAAAAGAATTAGAAATAATTAGAATGAATTGATTAACTGAAAAAAGCCTCTCCTAAAAGAAGCCCAGTTACCATTTACTCAGGTGCTTAGTATTTAGAATAATTCTACATACCTGTTACATTTCAAATTAATCTTCCCCCACAAAATTATAGACGTGCATATATAGAGATATCTCCTTCCATCAGTAACCTGCAGGCAGTCAAAAGGCGTCAGAGACAAGCCAACGCCAAAGGCAGGAATGGAAAACTAAACAGAGTTAAATATTCACAGCTCTCTCTACAGAACCCCATTCCCCCCCGATAAGAGCCTGTCCCCTCTTTCTCTGCCCTCTACCCAATTCTCCCTTTCCCTCCCTCTCAATCTTCCCTCTCTCCTGGCTCTGCTTGTCCCATTTTGCTTATCTCTCCTTTTCAATCGGTTTCATTTCCCTACCACATTACTAACACTTTCCTCTTGACCTCTTTTCTTTGTGAGTAGTTCTTTTTATACCAACATTCCTGTTCCTATATGTTACTTTGCCTTTGTTTTATCCATATTTATCTTCATTACAATCCATGCACTAACTAATATGATGAATGTGGAGATTTGGCCTGTGGCTACTTGCTCAGTGGCCCCATATGCAAATCTACTGCACCTTGTGTCAAAGGCCTGCTGACCCAACTGAATGGATTTATGCTTTCCCAAATGAGTTTCAGTGGAGCGCTTTGGTCTTTAATGAAGGTATGAACATTTTGTACTTGTAATATCCTTCTTCGTCACAGAAATAGTCCACTTTAAAAGAGAAGGCCCAAAGGTTTTTGTGAAGCTTGAATCCAAAAATACCATCCACATCACCCTTCAACAAACTCACGTTTTCTGAAAGCTGTCATGGCCTCTGTAAGTCTTTCTACCTCTGTCACCTTCTACATCTCAGTACTTCTGCTGAGCTCTTGTTTGTTTCTGTCTTGCTGGTCTCTCTTGTATCATTTCTCAGCATATCCCCATCTCTGCCTTTTCACCCTTCATTTCACGTTTCACCACCTGTCCCTCTTTCTGCACACCTCTCTCGTGCCCATTTTTAATCTCCTCCCTCTTTTATTTTTTTCTGTTTCTCTCGAAACAGAGGAGGGGGGGGGGCTGACCCTGAGGCAATGTAAGGCGCCAAGAATCAAAGACTTCCACAGTCTAATTTCCATGACCGCTAGAAATGTATTGGAAACGAGAGAAGAGGACAAGATAAGCACAGATCAAAGAAAAAAAACATTTCAAAAAAAGCCAAATGTGTGTGTGTGTCTCTGTGTGTGAGTGTGTGTATTTGTATGTCTGGTGGTGAGGGTAGGAAGGGGGTGAAGATCATAGAAGGGGGGGATATTGGGATGGATGGATTTCAGTGTCGCTAAAAGCAGCTTAGGAAGACGCTGGGGTCTGGGTCTCACTCGCCCAGCAGCTTGGTCTCAGTGACCTACTCCAGTCAGCACTTAAACCGCACCCCAACTCACATTACACACACAAACATGCACTGAATGAGCTTCTTGACTGAAGAAATGGGGGTCGTTTATCTATTACACCAGCATTCGTCCTCTGAGGCGCATCTTTTATGTGTGTGTG
>NW_005187471.1:1059366-1072727 GCF_000239375.1 Pundamilia nyererei
GTGTGTGTGTGTGTGTGTGTGTGTGTGTGTGTGTGCTGCACTGTTTGTAGTTTGAGCTGCTATGCTTGTGCTTGCAAAGTGTCTGAGTGTGTTTATAGTTTAAGCGATTTGTGTACATCTTGTCTGTGTGTATGCCTGTGAATGAAGTGGGTTGTATAGCCCATGGCATGCAGAAACAGTCTGTCAGGCACTGAGGAAAATATATGACTCAGGGAGCATCAGCACAGGGGTGGGGTTAAAGATAGTGAGCTAATGTATGGATGGGTGACTAATTAAAGGATAAACCTAAAGTACTGACAAGGTCTTGGGTGACTATAAAATCCTCCAGGGCAGCTACTATGGTATATTTGTAAAAGCTCTTGGAGAACTGAGCTTAATTCTTCTAAAAAAAAGACATCCTGTCGTTGTTTGTTTGATAGAAAAGAGTGCTGGCTGACAATTTGAATTAGCTGAGAATGAACTTATTGTTTTGTCTTTGTGTCTTTTGTCTAGATTGGCCATTACAGTCTCCCAGAGCCTAGGTTGGCATCTTCACATCTCATTTTGATGAACATTAAGCCAACTGGCTATGCAATGAGATTTGCTAAAAACATATCTAAAACAATTAACTGGTTAGTGATCAGATCAAATTTATTTTCTATCTACTGACTGATAAATAATCACTCACGCACTGTAATATAACCTACTTCTATACTACAAAATAGAACAGTACAGAGCAGTCATCCAGTAGCATTCATGAGATGAAGGATTTTTTGGTGGGGATTAAATTGAATCAAATGGGAACAAAAACAAAAAATCAAAGCCAGCAATTTATTTCTCAAAAGGGAATTTTTTTTCACATACTTCACAGCATCAGCCACAACATGAGACCACCTGCCTATTACTGTACACACCGCCTTTGTGCTGCCAGAAAATGTCAGACCCAGCAGGGCATGTACTCTTGACCGCTGAGAGTTTCTTGTGATGTCTGGTATCAGAACATTGGCGGTGGATTTCTGTGGGTTGCGGGAATTGGAATGTGATCTGGGGAGTTTGCAGGCTGGGTTGGTGCTTTGGGCTCTTAGTACTGTTCCTTGGGCTGTTTTTGAGCAGCTTTTGCAGTTGCCGAAGGGTACTGCTCTGCTAAGGGAGGCTGCTGCCATTGGGGAGTGCCTTTGCAGGTAAGGGGGTTTGAGGTTAATTGAAGGGGCTGGCACATGCCAAAGAAAGACAAATCAGAAGCAGGATCCAGTTCTAAGCAAAGCAAAATGATTTTAAACCACTTCATCATCAGTGGTCTTAGAGTAATGGCTGATCCGTGTATGTCTGCTGTCCCTAAGTCCCTATAGTTACTACACTATTATTCAGAGTAGAAGAGTACAGGACAGTACAGAATAATAAAGTGACATAGATTTATGGTGTCTCCCTACTCGTTATTCATGCATAGTTTTCAAAAAAATGAACTTGGAAATTAATTAATGAGATGAATATGAAGTGGAGAACCACAGCTCACCAGTTTTCCATTCACTGTATTCATGGATTCAGCAATAAAGTTGCTGTGTTGGCTAATGTAAAGCCATGTCCACTGCAGGGCCCTTAAACAGACATATGCAAAGCGCTATTTGCTCGACTTTATACCTTGGTCAGTTTAACTCACCTGCTTTTACAGCGAAAGAAACAGCCGTCCTTTAAATGTAGCTTTATCTTAATAATATAAATTGAGATGGGTGTAAACGGTGATACTGATTTCATTTTTCATGGATAGGAATCATGTGTTTTTTTATTTAAAAAAAAGGGGGAAAAAAGCTTTCATTTGTTTTAGATCATCTATTGAAGGCTCTAGTAACCAGAATCTGATTAAACACTATTAAAATGACCACTGAGCAGTTACTCCTCCACAAGCAGAAATCAGCAGATTGCGTATGATATCATCAACGATGGAAACGTGAAAACCATGTGCTAATTTTTCTTCTGTCGCCTCTCAGCTCCTGCCAGCAGGAGAAGCATATAGGTTCCTGAGCTTTCTTTGGGTTGCGTACGGGAGAAGAGAACCTCTATACTACCGGACAGCACTCACCTCTGTCCCGGGGGCTCCGCGAATTCACCGAATCCCGTCGCCCCCTTCCCCCTCGGCGTGGTCGTGCGTGCTGCTCCAGTTTTGCGGTGCACCGTCCCTTTAATCCATCTCCAGAGTCACCCCGAAATCCAAAACCTTCACTAATATTTAGAGAGAGCTCCGCCGTGAGGCTATTCTGGGATCATAAGAGGTTGGAGGAATGATGGAAGTAAGTGAGGAGACCTACAGAGAAGGAGCAGGGATGGCGAAAGAGAAGAGAGAGAGAGAGAGGAGGGTTGCTGATGGTGGAAAGTCCAATTTGCCGCACTTGCTGGTAACGCGTTCCTTTCCTTTAAATTTCCTGGCTTTGAATAAAGTGAGAGATTCACGTGCGTCCACCCGGTTCCTCCCCTTTATTTGCCCATACAGGTTCCCCCTTTCCTACAAAATACAAAACAGTAACAAGTAAGAAATTCCCCCCAAAAATTAAAAAAATAAAATCTGATTTTAAATGCACAGCATCCGTCACACGGTTTTCGGGTTACGCAGTCAGCCTCACAGAGCGCACATACACACACAAAGGCGTGGGGGGCGAGCAGGGGTGTGGAGGAGGGGAGGTGGGGGTACAGGGGGAGGAGAATCATGGTGTGTGCGCTTACCATGGGGGGAGGAGACAGTCTGGTCCACACACTTGCTTCTATCTCCGCTGAATTCCTGTTACGGGGCTACCGCCGTAAGGCGACCAAGACAAAGGGGTATATTTTGGTATGTGTACGTGTGCAGTGTGTGAGAGGAGCACACGAAACTTGCGCATGTGTGCGTAAAAGTGAGGGGGCGGTTTAGGAGATAACCTCTAATCTATTAGAACGAGAACGTTTCACAAACAAATATGATTAAGGCTCAGCATCAGCTACGCCCCGCGCTTCTGTAAATGCCATCAGAGTCATTTGTTGGCCCAGAGATTTTTCGGTCATCGCCCAAGGATTGTGGCTCAGTTGTGTCCGCCTTTGTTTACTCTAAAGGGTGTGGCAGGCGGATGACCACCGTGGTGCATTTAAATTCCCCTGAAGGAACCGGTGCGGTGAGGACCGTGAACACGCGCTCACGCACTTTGTGATAGCTCTACCGACACCTCTGGTTTACTGACTCATCATGAATGACATTGCGGCAATTAACATCAAAGACTCGGCTGTGCGTACACACGTGCGTGCATGTGTTGTGTCGGTGGCACACGTGCTTGCAAAAGATGCTCTCTAAGAGATCTGTAGTCTTCTGCTCTCACGGTTATCAGTTCTCAGTGGAAGTGAAAACTGAACTTAACCATCCACACCCACAGCACCCACACACCTTTCCTAATTTAAAGAAAAAAAACATTTTATTCCACGTCTGGCAGGTCAATAATTAAGTGTGATAAATTCAGGGACACTGGCATCCCATATGTTAATATCGTGGCAGACTAATTTGAGTAGGTGCAGTTCAGGAAGTCTCCTGCTGACCAGCCTCCAGTGGCTTTACACTCATTCAGATATTTGCACCCCCTCCACTCACCCCTTCTCTCTCAATCTCTGTCATTTGGCTGTGTGACACTGCTTGGTGCTAGATGAATGGGGGCGCCCCATTTAGTGTTTATCCTGTCTCCAGTTGCCAGGGAGTTTCTCTGGTTCTCATGGGGTACTCCCCCGTCTCCGCCTCCATCCCCTGCGCCCCTCCTGTTCCCCCCTGCCCTGCCTGAAGCCCCCACCTAAACAGCATCGCACACAAACCATGCAACCAACCCACCAATAATACCCAAGGGCTGGTCACAGCTGGCAGGAGCTAATAAACTCATCACTCACACTCTCTGGCTCCTATTTACCCACTACACAAAGCACTAAAAGGAGGGGGGTGGAGGTGCTTGAACGCTCTTTTCTGCTTCCCACAGACACTTACACTTTTCTCAAGGTGGTGAATTTTGATAATTATGAACACAGTTATAGAATTTGTGAAAGCCACACATCACCACAATTGCATTTTCTCTAGTGGAGTTAGTGCGCTATCAGCACTCTTTACCATTTACCCCAGTTGGATGGTAATTGATTGCTGGAGGGGATGTACAATGGGGATTCTTAAGTTTGATTAAAATTTTCCTCGACTGGTGTTCACACATGTGACCCAATTATTTCGTCTGAGCGAAAGGGCAACCATCTCTGTTCAGATACAAACATGTATGTGCACATCCAGACCCAGACTTGCAGCGCATGTTTACATGGCTAATGCATGCTAATTCTTGCAGTGCGCACATAGCATACACATGTTACAGTAAATGCAGACTTTCATGTTGATCAAGTGCACATGATAGATATTAATTCTATCATTGCATGCCAGCACATTTACCCATCCATCCATGCAAACCCCAACTTTACAACTCGATTCTGATTGATTTTTTTAAACAACCTATTCAGCTTACCCTGCGTGCTTTGAAGACACCTGACACAGAGGCCATGCTTATTTTATTATAAGGGAGAATCCAACCATGTGAGTGCAGAAAATGAAAGATTGATCTTCACTTTATCCAGCGTGGTTGACGTAGTGGAACTAAATCAGCGCCTGCCCCCATCCATCTATCTATCATCTCCTTCAACCAACACACAAGTTGTTATTGCTCTTCTGTGTTACACAGTTGTGGTATCAATATCAGCTTTGGCTTCACTAAGTGTCAGGTTTCATATAAGCACTCAATTTTCAGTCTCAAATAGCAAACGGAATTTTAAAAGAATATTAATATAGCTCTGATTGTGTTCCCTTGTAATTTGAAAGACAATCAATAGAGAAATCTGAAACAGTGATTTGTTTTGGCATGTTATGTAGGCCGGCACTTCATGGGGTGGTTGATGTTTGGCTGACTAGCAAATGAACATGGGAATGCAGAGATAATCACATAATATAGGATGCACTCTCACTGAAAGTGGCTTTTCTTTTCCCAAAAGTAAATAAGTGCATGTCTCTGTCACACTGTCAACATAATGTCCTCAGTGGTAAGTCATTCTGTGCAGGTAATGCCACTCCACAGTCTATGCTCTTGTGCTTAAGGACAGCTTCAAGTGCCACTGTGTGGCTAAGAGCTGTCATTACATGACAAGTTAAACAAAGCCATTATACCCTGAGGTGAAGTAGTGCTTAAACCTTTACTTGAGTAGCCTCAGGAACCCTGGCATTTGTTTGACAAGTCTATTAGGTTGTGATACCATTGATTCTGCGCTCCTTTTGTGTTTCCAGACTGCACTTTACTTTGATAGGGCTCGTGGCAGATAAGAGGAGGATTTCACTGTGTTATTGGCTCCAGCATGTTAAAATGTGATAAGGATATTGATTGAGGGCTTACAAAGTGTTCACATTTTATCAACATTTCGACAAGCCAAAAATCATAATCACCCACAATTCTCACACAAATCAAATGCTTAAGTGCTCCATGGTAATAATTTGCTATAGCAGAGGCACAGTGGTTAGGATTTGTTCAGTTAGTTTGATATTCTGCAGCTTGACTTTGACTCTGCAGTTCTATGCTGTCAGTGTTCGTTCTTCTTAATGCATTTGTTGTTGTGACTAAAATGGCCTTCTGCTACTAACATTTTAACAGTTCTGTCAAGAGACCAGATACACCTCAAAACGTCATTGTTTAATGGAGGACTGGGAACACTGTGGCACATTAAAAGGAAAGAGTGCAGGTTTACTGCTTTGTTTACCACAGTGGCAGACAGCCCAGACTATCAGTACAGAAAGAAAGATGGATCTCCTGACCATTAAACTAAAGGGTATAAAAAGTCCTCTGAGATAAAAATTTTGGTCAGTAAAAACTGTCCAAAAAGTAACAATATATATAGGATTCTACTTATTTTTTGTCCATAAATGATGCCAAACAGACCAACAATCCTTTAAGAACCTGCTAATCATTTACTGGGTCATGCTTACTCACACTGGATAGTTGTTCTAAAATAAAAAGAATTGGTAGGAAACACATGTTGAGTCTGATGTGCTGCTATGCTCTTACACCTTTAGAGAAAATGCTGTTTCCTGATTACAAAGTTTTTTTTTTATTAACATTTTTGGTTCTGAACTTTTTAATCGCTTTGACACTTGTGACAGGACGAAGCAGCTTTATCTGTAAAAAGCATTAAATAATAAAAACAATTAAATACGGCTGACTAAGTTCAAATCCATTAAAGCAACTTGCTTACAGTGTTTACTGCTGTTTCCTGTCCTTAAATAATAAGAAAAGCTCGACATTTTTTGCTATCCTTTGTTTCCATTCAAAATATGAAATAATGCCAGAAAAATAAGTATATAAATGTTTATTTCAAAACATGAGGATGACCATTTATGGTAAAATTCAATAATATGCCCTATATAATTTTTATGACGGGTAACTTTAAAAGTATTTCTTTAAATATCCAGTACAACAAGCTCTTTCTCAATAAAGATTTAAAATGTTTTTTTTCCTCATAGACACCATGGGATGTGAACACAACCACTTCACACCACACCAGATTTTGAAAAATTTAAATGTACATCAGTACCATCATCAGCCATGTTAACTTTCACTGCTATCAATTTTTTCTTAAACTTGCTGTCACATCCCCAGTGCTTGCTTAAAGAACTGAGAGACACACAAGACTGACTATCCCAATACAGTTAGGTGTCGTTACATTGTATAGTGCTGGAGCGAGTTCGTAAAACCTTATTTCCCAGATCCTCTGCTCTCCATGAGAACTGCATGGCAATATTCAGTTTCTGTCTGCCATTGTTTCTTCAGAAGTTAATTGCTTAAATTCATCTGTTTGTCATTTTGCTGGAATAAAACCTGAATCCACACACGCGCCAGTGTCCATAGCCGCAGGAAGCAGGGATTCAGTGCCATCCAGTGGTGGACTGAGTAACTGAAAGCGAGTCCCACATGCAGCCAGTTTCTGAGGAACCTCAGATCTTCGTAGCTCCCAATGGCTGATTTAAAGCATGGAACTTAATTTACGTTATAGAAAAAAAGTGGAGAAGAAAATGTGTAAAAGCATACATCTATTTCAAAGATATGTTAAAAAGATGAAATCTCACCTATCAGATCTGCAGGTACTGAGTAAATTGCAATCCACACTCAGTGTTTTTTACATGATTGTTTTAGTAATGAAAAATAGTGGATATATTTATTCCAAACCCATACCCCAGACACACGATTCAGAAAATTAAAGGGGTTTTTGATTTAGTATTGCACTTTTATAAAGGTGGTGTAGTCACGTGAGGCAGCTTATAAAAAAAGATGCTAAAAACTCAGCAGAGGCTGAGATGAACAGCTCTAGCATTGGCCAAACTAGAAAAACACAACACTAGAACCCGCATTGTCCTGACTGCATCTTTTTAATAGACCTTCCGTGGCCTTAAGAGCTAATATTTGTGGTACAAGCTTTGCTGAAGCTGAAATCCCTTATGTCTTTTAATCACTGGGTCAGGGGAAAGTCACCTTTTTTTAACTAAACTTTTCAGGATAGTTGGGTTTAATGGCTTTAAACTATTTCACTCTGCAGACTTTCAAATTATTGCAAATTCAAAAACAGTTTGTTTTTTTAAAGTTACTAGCAGAGGAGAATTACCATCTCACAAAGTGACGTATTGTAACAGGAGAGAAGCATATAAAAATATCCAAAAAGAGTATTTGACTCGTTGGGTATATCTACTGCAGAACAACATAAGCAAAGATGCAAAGCGTCAATGCACGTAAGGCTTGCTTCAGTTTCATGGGATCTGGATTGTTGCCCCAAAAGAGAATTGTTTTGGGATTGTGCAACACTTTTATTTTCATCATTCATAATTTTAGGAAATTATTATATTGGTTAATTGAAATATGCTAATTTGTTTCTTTTTATTATCCTATGTATTGGATGTGTATGTGGATTCATTCAATTTAGTTAAAGTTAATTGTGATTTTTCTGTGCTTTTGCAATTATCCATATGTGCTTGTAGGCCTTTTCAGCCAGCACAACACACCACATTTTTGATTTATTATAGTTCCTACAGCGATTCCTCATGTGACCTACTGTTTTCCACAGTAAGCACCGTGGTTTCTGGATTCCCATTTCAGTTTGTCGGATCTGGTATGTCGGGATATTAATGGGGTTATGTTCTGCTTTTTATTTAAATATTACATTGCTTAATTAATATTTCATGGATGACATCAGCTCTTCACTTGCAAAAAAATATTTTTAGTTGCATTTTTAAGTAAGTGTGGAAATAATTCTCAGCATGAAAATTATTAGGTTGCAGTAAGTAACATTGTGAGTAAACACGTACTGTTATAGTTCAGCAAACGCCACATAAATGTAACCCATACCAATAAAGCCATCTTCCCGCGGCTATGCAAGCAATACCTCACTAACCCTGTTGCAGTCCTACAGGTCAGGAGTTAATCAAGTCTCACTGCTTACAGTCGACTGGTTAGCATTTGTCCTCTCCAAAGTGTTCAGTGCACGTGATAGGTTAGCCTTCTGTCTGTCCAGGCTAGAAGTATTCCGTGTTTGGATAGTTGTATTTCCAGCACCTTGTTGGTTGGCTCGACTTCGCTCCAAACTAGTGGACGTGCGCGACTGGACAGTCCTTTCTCCTGTCAAAGTATTAACAGGGCGCACTTGGTTGGCTCTGCCTCTGTCCAAACTGTTAACTGTGTTTAACTGGCTGCTTCTCCCATGCTCCACAGTCCCAGGCCCACCTGACTGGTTAGCCCGCCCAGTCTGCTGATTATTCAGGGTTTGCAGCTGGCTGGTCCTGTCTCTGTCAGGGAGCCTGGGCTGAGTGGAGCTACTTCTGTCTGTATTAATAGTTTGTATCCTCTGTCTGTCCCTGTCCCTATCAAGACTAGTATCCCTGCGTACCAGTCCACTCCTCTCTCTCTCCAGACTGCTCTGGATCTCAGCTCTCCTAGCCAGAGCCTCTCTCAGCTGGGTGCGGAATATCTCGATCTTTGCCTGCAACTCCTGGAGCTCCCCTTCCCATAAGCTGGTCTGAGCACCTCTGGTTCCCATGGGAGACAGCACCAAACCTGTGGAAGCCAGAGTCGAGACAGGGCCCCCGTTGACATGGAGGCTAATCTGTGGAGGAGAAGTAAAACTCCCCAGGTTGCCAAGCCCCAACCCTCCGAGGCCAAGTCCAGGACGGCCAACCATCCCAGGCCTGCCGCGCACTGAGGCGGTGTGTGTGCGCAGGCGGTAGCTGTGAAGCGTTTCCAGGTCAAAGTGCACGCGTTTCTCCTTGGGTTCATTGGATGGTGAGGAGTTGCCCGTGTCCCCAGCTGACGTGGGAGGGGATGGTGGAGGAGGCTGATGCTGTTTCCTGTGTAGGGTGCAGTTCTCCGAGATACAAGAGGGGCTGGTGAAAGAGAGAAAGATCACAGCAAAGGGAATACACAGAATCAGATATGCTGTACTGCAATGCAAGGACTTTTATATATAATGTAGGATAATTATACCCAGTAAACCAAATGTAGAGTGTAGTGATATTATCTGACTAAACACTACATCTTTTGTCTCAATTATCATTTATCTGTTAGGGCTTCTTTTTTAAATTAAATAAAAGATTTAAACCCATTACAGGACTTTCACAAAAAAAATATCTCCTTCACAATTAATTTTGTTATCAAGTCATAGAAATGTAATAATCTGCCACAGTAGCACGAAGGGTCTAACCTGCTTCTAATATGATTATTTAAGAAAAAAAATAGTTTGACGTTTGGGCAAAATATGCTTATTCATTTTCTAGCAGAGGGTTAGATGATGAGATTGATAAGACTCTAGACTGTACATATGAAATTGTCAGCAGCTGCCAAGCTCAGATTAAACAAGATATAACGGCTTTAATTACTGAGCTTTGCTGAGAGGTGCTGGTAAGTAGATTTTATTGCATTTGGACAGAGTCTGTCCATTTCCAGTCTTTATGGCTTTATTTTTAGCTTGCTGCTTCATATTATTGTTATTAACCAACTTAAAGCAAGAAAACAAATAAACATTTGCCTCCCAAAAATAAAAAGTCACGCTCTCTTTTTTTATTTTTATGAAGTAAAATAATCAGTTTTTGCGCTTCCAACAACAAAGTGACATCTGTTAAACACACAAACAGAAGAAAATAGACAACATAGTGGTGCATTAATCACTTAGTGAATTCATTACTTTTGATCAAGGCCGGCCATTTCCTTTCCAACATCCTCATATGTGGTGTGCAGGGCTCTGTGAATTTTCTGCAAGGAGAGAAGATGATTAGTAACATGGAATCTGTTAAGACGCCATCAGATTTGAAATAAATCAGGAGAGATGAATTTGCAAGGGTTATTATTCTATCCAGCTGCAGAGAACATCTGTGACAGCCGTTCCTGCTATAGTGCACTTTTGAATAATTTACTCTAATAATTGCAATTCAGTGAGAGACGGTTCCTTTCTGCTTAAAGTTAACGCGTCAGTTGCTTGAGGCCTTTTTCATTTAAGTATCTAAATGCTTAGGTTAGCATGATCAAAAAAAACAACTTTAAAGTGTGACTATGCTTTAATATTTCCTGCGGGAAATGAGGCTTATTCTAAAGATAAGAATAATATTGAGGGTCTGACACAGATGCCAACGCCTCATAGCGGAGCTTCTTTTGTGATGAATGCTAGAGGCTGCCCGCGAGTGGTTGCCCTTTTAGAGAGATGTAGCAAACGAATATGAGCAATATGAGCAGTCTTGATATTTACACTGCTAGTTCCATTATTCACTCAAAAAATGTTGCCACTGGCACCTCATTTGGTAATGGCCAGAGCCTCATAAAAAAAACAAAATATGACCTTTAAATATTCAATTTGTTGTTTCTTTGGTGGATGTTGTCACAAACACACATTTGCTGTCAGAAACTTCCTGCAATTCACATTTATACACTGACTTTGTGAAGAAAATATAACATATTTGAATTTTATGTAAAATAACGAATATTTAAAATTATTTTGCAGATGAAATCTGTATAAATAGCTTCATATAACGATCTGTCTCTTCATCTGTCTGAGAAAAGGCTAAACAAACAAAGGCACGAATGCATAATGTGTCTTTATAAATCAATTAATAAAACACTGCCAGTGGTAAGATTTATTAACTTTTTACTTACAAATTGACTATTCAAGAACCTAATTTGTATTAATTAATGTAATTAACTTAATGGAAAGACATGTTTAATTGAATATGTCTGCTATCACAGACAATTCAGCTTTAGGAACATTTAGTCTAATTGTTGACTTTTTAATTTGTAACCAGTAGAGGGCGTTGGTTATCTGCAAGAAAAGTGTGAGCTCCAGGGGGTAAGGATGTCTCACCAACAGCAATATACATATGAGCACACATGCATATAGCCTTTGACTGTGCTCCTATGGGTGTCTTCGGTGTGCACGAGAGATCATGTGAGTTTTAAATGTCTGAGCATAACTCTTTGTGCTCAAGTGCATGGCATGTCTTGCTAGCATGAAAGATGGTGTGGCCTTATGTTTACTCACCTGGCTGGTGTGCAGCCAGTACTGAAGTGTGTGGCTACGCCGGAGGCGAGGGATGACCAGGTGATAGAAAGTGTGTTCACCTGCCAAGGTCAGCAAGGCTCCACCTACCCCCATGCATAACAACACGAACAGGCCTGAGAAATGCTGGATTCCCATCTGTAGAGTCTGAGGGGGCGGTGACAGAAAGAGAGCATGAAAGAAAGAGAGTGAGGGAGAAGTTGGGGGAGTGACACAGATTACTGAAGACTTAAGCCGACAGAGAGGAAAATCAGAGATTGATGATTTATATTTACATAATTACCATTTAGGCCACTTTTTGTAAACGAGCACTTGATATTCTGCTGTTGTGTATCTAGTTTGGCCGTGTAAGCCCATAAGAATATTAGTCAAGAGAAGAGGACAACAGCGTAAAAGACATTTTTGGAAAGAAAAGGGTGTAGAGCAGCGCGACAGCAGAGAATACGGGGGAGGCATAAAAGAGAGTAATAGGAAGAAACAGCAGTTAGTACAGAGATGGTAAAAAGAGACGATGGTTAATTGAAGAGCAGCTTTTCCCTATTTGATTTGCCTAAACCCACCCTGACATAATGTCTATCTCGTATGAGGCATTCATCGGCCTGGAGGAAGTGGAAGAGGCAGGGACAAGAGCAATGCTCTCTAATCATGTTTCCTCCACCCGACTCATTTCTGCACTGTCTCTGATGGCAATTAGCCCCATGCTGACACCACAAATTCATCAGTGACAACACTGACCTCCTTTTGCTCCTAATCCAGAGGGCAGGTTCACACCAACGCCTACATTGTTAGAAAGTAGCCAGCTCTCTGCGCTTCAAATGGGATGAACAGTAATAGCTTTCCGATGCAGGGTGAAGTTAAGGTTTTCGTTTCACTGGAGAAACCTATGACTGCATAATTGCATTTGTTGCTATATTATGGTTTAACTTTGAAGTGGGATTTAAAAGAGATGGCCAAAGGGAGTTGAATAGCTTCTCGATTCGCAAACAAGAGATGTAGATACGGACATTTTGCTCTGTCTAGAGATTTCCAGTCCTTTAAAAGGAGTGCAAGTAAAAGGGAGGGCAAGAACTCAGAGTACTGTAGCACCCACACGATACAAATAAGAATCGACACTCAGACAGTGCGTGCCTGTAACTCTGGTTAAGGTCAGTAAATAGGCCCGAGTTTATGTGATTGTATGTCTTTGTTTGTGTGTGTGTGTGTGTGTGTGTGTGTGTGTGTGTGTGTGTGTGTGTGTGTGTGTGTGTGTGTGTGTGTGTGAAATTGTCTGTCAGTGTATGTGTGCCTAGCTGGCAGGCAATCCAGTCTGTGTCCCAAAGGGAGACTCATTTATAGAAGTACAGCAGCAGAAGGCTTTGCTTAACACACAACACACGTACACAATTCATGAACACACACTCCCACGGATGACTTACCTCAGTGACTGCAAAGACTCTCTTTCCGCAGGGTACAACCTTATACCATTTGTCGTGTAGCATGTCCATGAAACCGTCAGACTTGTAGCGACTGACGAACTCTGACACATTACGGGTTAGAGGAGAACCCTGGGGAAGGCCAATACCATAGCCTGAAAGAGGACACAGACACAGATGTAAATACGTGTGCTAAAGGTAACCAACCTGAGAGCTACAGTCATGCCTCAGGAAGATAGTGTCTAACTCGGTGTTGTTTTTTTTTGCAGTAAAACCAAAGTCAGACAGTTGCACTTTGCCAAAGGGCAGATGGCCTCTGGAAAAAGAAGATTTACGGTTTACAGTCTTCAGATTGAATCATAAATAAAC
>NW_005187471.1:1072802-1121690 GCF_000239375.1 Pundamilia nyererei
CCCCCCCCAGCTAAAGCTGTTGGAGGTTGTATTACAGAACACACAGTGGATCAACTTCAAGTATTGCGTTGTTTGAAGCTTCTTTCGATATTGCCCAAGAAGTTTATAACTACAAACTCTAATCAGATCTAAAGCATAGAAAAGATTAGATGTTATTCCTAGAGGTATAGCAATAGGCGATCAAGACACACAACCAAGTGGTCTTTCATGACCCGTGTGACCTTCAGGAAAATGTAGCAGTCGTTCTTCATTAGTCTTTCCTTTTTAAAGTTCCCATTCAATTAATTTTCCCTACTAGTGCTTGTTTTAGATGCAGAAAGAGCTGCCAACCATCAGGGTTTCAAATAATTATTCTTAAATGTTCTAATTTAATATCATCCCCGCTGAGACACGATTTAGTCTTTTCTACTCTTTTATGTTTGTTTGGTTTCAGACTTCAGGGTCAGAGTGTAACAAGCTGGCAGCTCTGTCTGATATCAGTCTGCTTCTGTGTCTTGAGTTTGGGGAAGAAAATTGCTTAAATGCGCATAGATGATTAATGATTTTATCTCAGTAACTTAGATGTGTTTCAGAAAGATTTCCGCATATGTTCAAAACTTCCTGTGATTTCGAAACATGTCAAACGCATCAGTGATGAGCTTATGGAGCAAGAATCGAGGCTGATTTAAGATAAAATTATTTTCTTCTTATTCTGAGAGTAGTTAGTAAACTGGGAACAACCTTTCTAAACTCTCAGCAGTGCCTTAGAACTTGGTTTTCAGACATTTTGAGAAAGAAAAAACATCCTCGTGTTGGAACTCTTCCTCCTTTTCCCATCTGGCGGAGCTGTATTAACTCATAATTCATAATCATATTTTGGTGGATTTAACAAATACCCAGCCTTATTAGAGGCTTCTTCAATGAGTAATGGTGTGGTGTTTCTTTCTTTTCATGTTTTTATCAGGAGGATGAATGCACGTGTTCTGTCCCCTTCTTTGCTGCTGAAATAAATATACCTGTGTGACATGGTATGAGATTTTTCTATGTAACAAAGTGGTTCTGGTGACAAACCCTAACAACATGAGAGTGGAAAGGAAAGAAATTTAAGATTATATCTCCACAGTCTACTTTACTTGCTTACACAGTCTTCATCAGTCTTGTAAGTCGAAAGCTACGTTGCTGGAGAGAAAATGTGCTTCTCGCCAACATAACTCAGAATGGAGTTTGCAGCTGTTTGGAAAGTCAGTTTTAGAAACATGTATGATTCTTGAATTTTAAATTCTATTTATGATAATGAAAATAGTTAGGTCTGCCTCTTAAAACCTTATAAGGCATTCTAGACAAATTGTATATGTCACATCTGATACTCATTTCCATTCCAAATGCTCCAACTCCACCCCATTCTCTGTGAGTCAGGCCATTTTAAGGCTGATATCAAATAGTCTGATCCCAGCTTAAGGAATGGAGTGGGATCAAATCTGACTCCACCCTTTAGAGTTCCTTCAGTGGAAAGTATGCAAATATACATATTTTACCTGACTGCTTCTTATGTCGGTTAGATTCCCTTTGGTTACAGTCACATGGCAGTGCTCAGACCGTGGTGATGAATTATTGTCTTGTAAATTACTTTTATGTAAATGAAATTCTCTTTATGAGGTCTTGGTCCAACACAACATCTTGGACTTCTGGTTCTGCTGTGAGGAGTAAATGTAGTAGATGTGAAAATGTCAAAGTTAACTTCTTGTGTTATTATTCTTCACTTGTGCATCAAACTCCCTTCTCTTGCCCCTCTAAATGAATGTTAATGATGTCTTTTTTCCATTTCATTTCTGCTTTAGCCTTTTCTCCCTTAAATTTCACTACATTGTGCTCCACTGTAGAAATAAGATTTATAACACTATAGCATATTACTTTAGAGGTTTTTATAGGTTTTACTCCATTTGCATATCCTGTTTGAAATATACTTTAAAGTGAGCACAATCTTTCTAAATCTGGAACTAGACTTACAGATTCTGTAAAAAATAAAACACCTTCCTCTCACCAAGCCTCACCAGAGCTACTAGCTGCAAAACACTTTTCAAAGCCTGATGCTGATCATCCACTCTGGGCTCACTTCACATTCACACCCTCCAGTTACAGATACAAGACCTTATTTTGTTGAAAGGCCAAACAAAGGTTGGTTCCACTCCATGTGCACAGGAAATTGATACCATACTGATATTATAGCCCTTTTATGAATCCCGTTCTTCTGGTGACACTAAAAAAGAAAGAAAGCTACCTTAGCTGCTCCCTTATTCACGAGGGGTCGCCACAGCGGGTAGCTCTGATGATAGTGTTCCTTTCTAATTATGTAAGTGTAGCTTTCTGTCGGAGGTAGTTATCGCATCACTTTCTTGACAGTATTAATAAGTACTTTTCACTTTCACATCATGGATGGTGAAGAAAAAACATCTTGAAGTGAAAAAAATACAGAATAAATAAAAGTATGTCTTTTTTTTTATCTGATTAAATATACAAAATGTCAAAATCAGGTATAGTTTTAGACTGTTTTTTCATACACTTCTGTGGAAGACTCTTAAGTCATCCTTCATGTCTTTATATTTTGCTAACAAGGAGCCAGAATATATATTTTTAAACTGGTGTAGAACATATTTCTTCAGGTTTTCTTTGACTCATTTTCACTCCAACCCTTGTATCTGGACATTTTCAGATGAATTTTGTTTGATTGTTAAGCCACTTAACACTGACTTACAAATCATTCAAGCATAAAAGGAAATTGGACAAATGGAGGACAAAAAAGGGGGTAACTACAACACATGAATACTATCTGAAAGTCATTTCCTCAAGAAATAGGAAAAATTCCAGTAAAGAACTGACTGATGCATCTGGTTAATCAGTTGATCCATGTACTGTCTGTAAAAGCCTCTCCAGAAATGGTCTCAGTGGAAGGGAGGCTGTGAAGAAGACATTCTTAAGAAATGGAAACAGGGAAAAAAGAAATTTGAAATCTCTGGTTTAGATCATTGTCAATATGATTGCAGGAGGTCAGGAAAGAGGTAAAACATGGAGCAGCTTCCGTTATGATTTGGGGTAAAATTTCAGCCAGTGGCAAGGCTGTGGGAAGTAGGGGTGCTGGGGATGCATCATGCCAAATGCAAAAAATAGATACATAAAGGTTTTGACTGCTGTGTCTTAAGATACCTTATAGTTGGAAGATACTATGAGGTTTCTAGTGCACTTCACCCCCAGCTGTGCTCATGCACACACACGCATGAGTGTGCATAACACCCTCAATTCCAAGGACTTTTCCACAGCTCTGGCCAGTGGACATCTTGTCAAAACTGATGGAATTATGAACAAAAAAAAGTTCAGTCAGATTTTGATCCATCATGCACTAGTATCTGAAAAGAACTTGACTGGCAACGGCTTAATTTTTTCAGCATGTCAATGATCTCACTGTCATTGCAGTAAAAGCATACCTGGCTAGAAAAACACATAATGGAACACTATCAGTCATAGACTGGCCTCCTTAGAGCCCAGCCCTCAACAGTATTAAAGCAGCGTGGGATCATCTTGACAGAGAATAAAAAAAAAAGGCAGCTGACATCCAAAGAAGACCGTGAATGTCCTTCAAGAAGCCTGGGGAACTATTCCTGAGGACTACCTAAAGATATGACAAGCTGGCCTGAGAGAGTTCACGCTGTGTTGAAGAAGAAAGGTGGTCATACCAAATACTGACATCCAAGCTCATAAGAATTGCGCCAACTCTGTTTCTGCCTTATATACTGATATACTATGTTTCCACTTATTTTTGCACACTTCATCACCATTTCTTTTTCCCTAGCAAAATCATAAGAATTGAGGGGTAGTCTGAGACCTTTGTATAGTACAAATCTTTTGCCCATTACATGCTATATACTGATGCAGTCATTGTTATGTTCCAGAATGCTGCCAAAACAAAGTTGAAATGTTCTGTAGAATATGAAAACAATAGATGCAATCATTTGCAAATAATTTGCACCTTATCTTTAGTTAATTTAGTTTCAAATATTGTTTCAAATATTGAAACAAAAGAAATTCATTTTGTTCATTTTATTTAATAAAAAAAAAAGAAGCTAATTTTAAATTTGACAGTACCAACATTCATGTACGCTGATGCTGGTGGAGTCCAAAGGTGATCCTCAGCCACACCATGTTTTCATGTCTATGAATTGTAAATTGTTTGGGGTGAATGACTCACCGAATAGTTGGTCTGCACCATAGTCTGCCTCTGCCATTTGAATCCATCTGCTCAGTGGTCATTCATCACCCAGTGATTTCCACTTCAGAATGGTGCCTGTTTTAAATGCAGTGCTGCCTCAGAGTTCGAAGATCACGGCCATTCATTACTAGTTTCAGCCTTATCCCTTTCAGCCTTATTTCTGGATTCTCTGAATTTTTAAATACTATTTACCACAGATGCCAAAATCCCATTTTGTCAAGTATTTTCCCATGCACCGTTTCAATAGTCATGTCCTAGATAGAATAGAAAGTAATATCCTCTGTTTTTCTTTTTATGCCAAATCATCTTAATTATCTAATTAAAGTTACTGTGTGTAAAAATTTCACCACTAGATGTCAATAGATTGCAGATTGGTGTTAACTGAGTTCTGTTTTCTTACCTTGCCCAATTCGAGTGCATTATCCCAGCTATGGTGGCTCCTATTAGGACAAACTTAGACTGTGCACAGACTGTATGGCATAAGAGCTGGGCTGAGACTAGCCAGTGTATTTGTACTGCTGTCTGGACCGAATGTGGATCAACCCTAGATTTGTTCCTTGACTGTGCAGGCTGTCTATCCTCTGTTTACCTCAGCTGCCAATGCCGGATGAGAAGCATCCACCTTTATTTACTCTGTTGGAAACTGTAAAACCTTGTGACAGGAGTCCAGTACGAGTCCAATATGAGTCAGAGACGCTCATTCTGACCGATGACAAGGATACTGAGGTGAACTGAGGATATGCTGAACTTTTCTGTCAGTAAGACTGCTGTTCTTGCTGCTCGTAGCTACTGTTAGTGGACTTTTTGGACACTCAAACCTAATATTAGCTGGCATAATGCTAGCTTAAAACCAGCTGTTGTTGTATAGCCAGCTCTTGTCATCTGTCCAGAAATGGTTGCATGTCTAATCTGCTCTTCTTTGCCTTTGGTGTACTATTTATAAGGGTGGTCTCTAGCCACATTAAGTTAAAAAACAAAAGACTTATTCCATCAAATACGATTAGTTGGAAGGGACATGTCCTTTTTGGCTGCTGCGTTTAAATTTAATGAGGAAAATGGTGGCTTCCACAAACCCGTGCCTGCTCCTACTATATGTGTTTTTTAATAGTTTATTTGATAAGATAAGATAAGATAAGATAAGATAAGATAAGATAAGATAAGATAAGATAAGATAAGATAAGACTTTATTGATCCCACGCCTGGAAAATTTTTGCGTTAGCTCAGCTCAGGTACAGATATCAGAAGGAAAATACAAAAAATACAAATAAAATACAAACAAATAAAAATAAGTAAGATAATACACTATATACAACGCTAGCATACACAGTATGTGATTATGGATATGGTTGTGGAAATATCCAAGACATAAACTATATAGCTTAACATAACTATTCTACCACTACTATTCCTATGCATAGACGTGTACATGCACACGCACATGTACACACTTGAGACAGCATCAGTTTGTTGGGAGATGTAATTACACACTAATCTAAGTATATTTGTGAGCATAATATCTTTTTTCCTATTAAATAACCTAAATAAAAATTACTAACTGCACCTTTAAATGGTTGTAAGATACTCCATTAAATGTGTTATTTTTTTTGCATAAACACAAATTATTCTGTTTTTTATTACCCTCTTACTACTTCCCGAGGTTTAATGTGATTTGTTGTGTTTGTACAATTTGTAATGACTGCATGATTGTAGTTATATTCATTCTTTTACACATCCTCGCGGCTTTGTTTTTTTAGACAAACCAAGGGGTGTACAGTACAGTTCAACTAGAGTTAAATGTCACAGATGTGAAACTGATAGCTTAAAAGGTCTATCTAATTATGCAGCCAGTAATGCAAATCATTATTGTAGTGCATTAAATATTAATCTGTTTTTTATTTATAGAAATTGTTTCTTCTTCATCATCATCAATTGTTTGGTAATGCCTTAGAAGTTCCCCCCTTTGCTTAAAACACCAGCAGCAGCAGTTGGAATAATGAGAGCAGACAAAGCAATAAAATACAGAGTAGTTACGGCAATAAAATTATATAACTCTAATATTTTTAATTAAGTCACAGATTTAAGTACAATCTTCCACCAGTGTTTATTGCTTTAATTTCTATAGCAGCACATTCAAGTGTTGTTTAATAGCTGGAGAGGATTGCCTCTCTGCCCTTCACAACTTACTCAAAAGGGATCTGTTTTGCATTACGACCACTATTTCTACAGGTGAAAAGTGAAAGAAATGTGTTCCTCAGCTTTGACTCAAAAGAGAAGACCCTCTTTAAAATGTATTGCTATACCAAACCTCCAGGGATTGTTTGTTTCATTTCATCTGTACTGCAGTCACAGACACAGTCATACCAACAGGGGTTTTGTGTGTGTCTCTGTGTGTGTGTGGCTGGCTCAGACTTGGCAGCTGTTTGTCAGTGTGTTTATGTGTGTGTATGTGTGTTATGGGGCTGTCAAGGTGTATGAGCCCGATGGGGGTTGTGGACAGAAACAGAGAATAGCGAAGGTTCACGTAGCTGTCACACTCTGCTTCCTACATGACAAAGACTGCCAAAGCCTCCATCCCTTTGCTCTTTCCTTCCTTTACCGACCCTTCCTTTCTCATTCTTCTTCCTTTCGTCTTCCCCCCTCATCCTTTCTCTTTCCCCATCCAATGTCTTTTCTCTCCCACCATTGCCGCTGGTCTCTTCCTCTGTTAGTCCACTCTTTATCTCTGTCATCCCTTCGCTTTCGTTCAATTTCTGCTTCAGTTCATTCTTCTCTTTATCTCTCGGCTCCTCTCCCGAGTCCACTGCTTTGTCTCTGTATGTCTCGCTCCTCATGCTTTTTTTTTTCTTTCAAGCAGACAGAGAGCATTTTTCTGTCATCAGCATATCTCCATCCACAATTCTTTAGAGCACTCAGTCAAATACTGAAATGCAAGTGGGCAGTCACTTGTCATTTGTTTTGATTCTTTCCCCCAGACGTTCGCATTTTCACTGTCACTCAAATCCCCCCACACACTCAAAGACACACCGGTGCCCGTCGAGTTTTACTTAAAAGCACTGGGTTTGTAAAAAGCTCAGCTTATTTCAAAAACACAGATGATCTGTTCAAACTTTACAGTTACATTTTTTGTAAAAAGTGCATTTAATATTGGGTTCATGTTCCCCTAAGCACACCAGCTTATTAGTGAGTATGGGTTGTATTAAGTCACTTTCATGGCTCATTGCCTACATTCATTGCTCTTATTGAGGTTTGACTATTTGCAGGTGTTTTACTCTTACATTGGTTACTGTTTGAAAAGTAAAGCACATATTTTTTTGTGCACAGGTGGGTTTTCTTGCTACTTTGTAGGTGTAGTTTTTCCAATTGTGTGAAAGCTACCAAGAAGGAAATTTAAAGTATACTTGGAGGAATATTATAAAATATACATCAAGGTGAAGTAATAGATGATCCAAATGAGTAAAATAGAGAAAAACTGTGACCAAGGTGCTAAAGTTGAAGCTTCCAAACAATAGCCAATGTCATGGTGCCTACAGCCATCATTTATATAAAGTCTAAGAACGCAACCTAAAATTTCACTGAAGAAAAACAAATGGATTTGCTGTAAATTTGACTTGTGTTACATTAAACATCAAAGAGCATGCTCCCTATTTCATGTTTTTTTAATGTACTTTTACTTCAGTTTTTTGGAGATACAGTAATTTAATAAAAAAGTTTTAAATACGCCCTGCTCTCCAAGCAAAACGTGAAATGTGGACTCTCTAAATAAATGTATAACCTTGTGTAACCCTGCATGAGTTAGGCAGTTACAAACTCAGGTGCTTCTGTGAGAGTGGTTGCATCAATTTAGTTTTTCAGCAGCATCTCCTAGGCAACATAAATAGCATGTGTTATCCCACCAACCTCTTAAAATATGAGAAAAATCCTGTTTGGTGCATGGATATGTGACCTTCAAGTGACACTTTCACTTTCAGCTTTAATCTGTAATTTTGTTTCTTCAAATTGGTAAGAGATGTGCAGGTAAAAGCAGCAGGGGCAATTTTTAAAAGAAACAACCAGCACATTTCGAACTTCAGCTATTTCTGTATTTAACTCGATTTTAAATAGCTAACTGAGAAAACAGGTTTTCAGACACTTTAAATATTGCTGGTTTTCAAAGTCTGAGGTCATGTTTCTCTGCTGGAAAATGGGTTCTGGTGAGAGAAGCAGAAAGGGGAGTTCAACTATCCTGGGATCTTATTCATGAGTGATGGGAAGGTGGAATGTGAGGTGGACCAGCGGATTAATCCAGCATCTTTGTGGTTGTTTTGGGACTGTTGTAGTAAAGAGAATGCTGAGCTAAGAGGTGAAACTTTCAATTTACCAGTCCATCTAGATTTCAGACCTCACTGATGGTCATGAGATCTGGGTAATGAGTTTCCTCTGAAGGGTGTATGAGTTCAAAGATAGGCTGGGGAGCTTGAAGTAGAACTGCTGCTCCTCTGTGTTAAAAGGAGCCAGTTGAAGCCGTTTAGGCATCTGGTTAGGATGCCTCCTGGGTGCCTCCCTCTGCAGTGTTTCTGCACATATCCAAGTGGGATGAGATCCCAGGGTAGACCCACAACCCACAGGATAGAATATATATCTCATCTGGATTGGGAGGAATGCTCCAGGAGGAAATGGAAAGTGTTGCTGGGGAGAAGGACATTAGGAATATCCTGCTTAGCCTGCTCCAACCACAACTCAACTTTTGATAAGTAGAAGATGATGAATGGATGTTTGCTGAAGCTTCTGCTTATTTATACCTGTTGATCTCATGGTGTGTGCGAGTTTTTATTTCACTGAATTCCAACTTAAAAATACCTTTTGTTATTGACTGGGGCTAGGAGGCATGGATTTCTAGCTTTTGAAAGAGGGCAAAACTGGATTCAATCAAATATTAATCTTTTCAGGTTGGATAGAAAATTCTTAAGGTTTGTGTCTATGTGTGAACAAGATCCACAGTTATAGGGTTGGATCAAATATATATTCATGATTATTTTTCTTGATTAATCTCTTCTTCAATAACACCCCCCCCAAAAAAAAAAAACAAAACAAAAAAAAAACCCCTGTTAAGCTAGTCCTCTAAATATTTCAGAAGATGACATCTTTAATCTAAAAACTGCTGTCACATAAAATAAGACATCAAGCTGAATTATTATTAATTAATCACAACAGTTGCCCATTTCTACTAATCACGTAATCAAGTCAGTAATGCTTAATTTTGTTTCCACATTTCTGCACGCACGCGCACACGTCACACACAACTACACACACAAAAACGTGTCTGTACGTCACTCTCGTCAGACGTGAGCTGCCCGACCAACAATACTTTCACCCCGCCAACAGGATCCTTTGCCATCCTCGTTTTGATCTTCAGACGTGCTTTGTTCTGCTTGACTGAGCTTGTGCAGACCACTTATGCACGCAGGGACACATGCTCCGCATGCACACCAAGCCCATACACACACATGCGTGCGGGCAGCTAGTGGCTGCGTGTTCAGTGGCAATATTATTAATGGGGTGTGTCTAGGCTGTCGTAAACATCTCCCAACAGCACTCAGCGAAAACAGACGCGTGGCGACACCCCCGCATCTCCCTCCACTTAAGCAGCCTGAAGATTTCAGCAGAGCACCTTGCCTGGAGCGACTCCACAGTCCCAGTTCCAGCGTCTCTCTGTATCTCCTGACCACAAACTGCTCTATAAATCCCGCTTGCATCCACATACAGACAAAATAACACTTCCTCTCTTTCTTTGCTCCATTCTTCCACTTTGTGTCCTTTCTTCCCCTCCCTTATTCCATCTGCCTGGGGTGAAGGTTTGTCTTGATTAGGAGACTCTGTTGGCTGCCTCTTTTATCACTAGCTGTGCAGAAAGGAGCAAACTGGCAGTGGGCAAATGAAAGCCCTCTATCTCCTTCTTATGCTCAACTCCCACCTCACTCACTGGCCCCCGATTTCTTTACTTTTGTTGTTCTTACTTACTTTTTAAAATCTATTATTCCGTCTCGTGTTTTTTTTCTGTTCTCCCTCTTGTTTGTTTTACTTGTCTCATGTTTCCTGTCGGTGTCATTTCCTGTTCTTTCTTTATTTAGCCCCATCCTACTCTCCCTCACTCCTGCAAAATAGCTACTCGAACAAGTGTAGATTCTTTGCATGACTTATTTGTGTAGACGGTGAATCAAGTAGTCATCAAACTGACACGCTCTACATATCAATGAGACCTGCTTTCCCTTCTTCACATTCATGAGTAATGGCTCAGCGCTGTCCCTGGGCTCATTTTGTACAATGCAATGAAGAAAGCACTAGATAATCTCCAGTGAACAAGGACTGTAGAGGAAGTAGGGAACGTGGGAGTGGGGTCTTTCTGAGGTGACACTTTGATTGACAGAGAAATAGTATCAAAGATAGTGTCTGGTCCCAGGTGGCACCCGTACTAGCTTCTATTTATCGTCTGTGTTTCTGTTTGTGCCTGTATCAGTGATATGAGGAGAAAAGAAGTCTGATATGAATCAAATACACAAATGCATGCACCAGCACACAAACGCACACCTACAGTAATATGCGTGGACATAAATAAACATATGTGGTCATGCGTGAGCTCCCAGCGCCAATTCTATCCTAGTAAAGAAAAACCTCCTGGTGACTAAGCTACAATGGGTTAGAGGTTAAATGTTTGATATATCCAATAAATGTGTTGCGCTAGCAGAAATTTCACTTCAAAGTCACCTTCAGAATGTGTATATGTGCAGACGGCATGTGACTAGAATACTGTAAAACTTGCTATAATAGCTAGAATGCTTTATTTATCTCGGCGAACGGCAGAACCTGAGATTTATTGGCGCTGGGACATAATTTCTTTCGGCAGGTCGTCAGCAGCGTTTATTTCTAAAAGTGTTATAATTTACTCCTGTGTGTGCGTATGTGTGTGTGTGCACATCACTGCAACTCCTACTACTGCTACAGTACTGCAACTTCTTATGTTGCAACTTTTTCCAGTATATGGGGCCATAATAATCACGTAAAGTAATCAGTTACTTGGCCAAAAAACATTAGTTATTGTTGATATAAATGATCAATGGCTACAGCACACAGTGTAATTTGTCTTGTATTAAAGCCTCCAGAAAAGAGTGATATAAGCCCTTTAGACTTTTTTGCAAATAGGGGCAATGCTGTTTACCTTGTAAACAGATATATTATATATTTCTTTGCATACATAAATCTTATTTACAATATTTAAAAGCTTCTATTATTGTTATATTTCTTCTTTTCCAACAGTACCTCAGTGACACGTGCAGAAGGAAAATGCTGGAAAGAAGGAAAAAAATTCAAATTTAGCTGCACATGTTTTCCGTGCACGTCTCTGAAAATATTATGGTTTTTGGGGCAGAAAAATAAAGTGTACCAAGAAAAGAATCACGCACACACATCAGTGCCAGACTCTCAGATATAAGCATGCGTAAGCCCACATATTCATGGAGCAGTGTGTAAGAACTTGAGTCTGATATCCCCCTGTGGGGGTCATTAGCTATTTTCTGATTGGCAGTGGATTTTTTTTTACATGTTTTTTAAATGTTCTTGGAATGTCTAAACATCAAAGTCCAAAGTGTTCTGACTGGGCAGTCTTGTTAATAATAGATGGTTGAATACTTTTACCCTGGAGCGTTATAAGTTCACACAGTGAATCACCGTGTTATTCTGTCAGTCATGTTGTTTCCTTAGCTACTACATGACTGACTACAGCATTTGAAATGAATCTGTATATATCTATATCTATATGGGTCTCCCATTGCCTTAAATTCACTTTGACCTGCCTTGAACAGTCAACTTGACCAGTGATAGCATAGCAAGGAGGAATGAGCCTTTAAAAATGCATGCATTAGCTAGGACTCTATCCTCACAGCACTGACTCTGGAGAGCAGGATCATGTGGCCCACACCTCATGTGTGGCCTTCCACACATATCCTGTGGATATATACTATAAGCAGTCAAAGAGCTAGACTAGCAAAGGTCAGTAGAAAATTTTAATATATCCCCCAACCCTGAGTTAAAGTCCTGACCTGAATTATTGTTTCAGTGGACCTCTAAGTGTGTGACTACATGAATAAATGTTACTGTTTTATAGAGTTTTGGGGTGTGCATGTGTATGCATGAGTGCTTTTCAACGCCTTTCAAGTTGTTTTTTAAAAAACTGGCTTCAAACAACAACCACGGGCCCTCACAAGTGATAAAAACAAGTGTGTGTGTGTGTGTGCTAGTGTCTGTACCTTCAATAGCAAATGGCTTTCCCACAGTAAGTAGTTTGCAGTCTGCATCGATAGAGACCTCATAGTCCAACAGGGCTTTATCCATGATGAATGCATCCAGGGCAGGAGGATCTGTCCTTCACCACCAACAACACACACACGCACACACACACACATCACAAGAAGTGAGAGAGTAACATTAATTGAAGACGATTAATCTTCGGTTTTACAAATCAGATTCTGTTTCCACACAATTCCTAAATCTCCAGACCTGCTCAGGAACCTTGGATTTAGGGCTGTTATGCCACTGTGTCATTTATACAGGGGATAAGATTAACTGCATTCTAATACACTATGTAAACACATACATCATTACCTAAACCAACATCCTCTGTCGCGGACTGATAAGGCATTATACACACTGCTGAAGACTTTCCTACTCTGGCAATATCGATCCAATTGACCCTGATTGACCCTTAATTATAGACTGTTCCTCTGTGTGCAGCCTGTGCTGCTGACCATGGTTGGCAGAGGATTAGTTCCAGGAAATAAGGCTCAACAGACAGGGTCTGAATGATAGACCTACACACAGATATGTATATACGTTCGATGCAGAGACTTTCAAAGTGATAATAATGAACAAATAAACTCAGATTTGAAAGGCATAAAGAAGACGTGTACAAATATAGTCAGTCCAATGGAAAAATAGACAAGACTGATCAAATTACCTGAAACTTGTTGTTATTCAGGACATTTACCACTAAACACAGGCTGACTTTACAAAGTCTTTGCAGTGCTGGGAAGAAGGAAAGTCTGTTTTTCTCTGTCTAGACCTGTCAAATACTATGCACAGGGAGAAAAGTGAGGATAGAGAGTTCTTTTGGGACTAAAGAGAGTTGGAAGCTACCCGATGCACGGCCTTGGAATAAGAGTTGTGTGTGTGTGTGTGTGTGTATTTGAGCATGCCTATAAATATATAGGCATGAGAGTGAGCAGGTACAACTGTAAGCTCTAAGCTTGTGTATGTGCACACGTGCGCACAATTTCCTCTGAGCTTATATGTTTGTGTGCACCTGCATGTGTATCGTGCCTCTCCAGGAGAAGGCTTGGGATTTTTCTTCTTTAAGATTTGACTGCAGTATTGGGGTCAGTAGTTCTGCCAACACAGTATTTTACAGCCTTACTCCAGTTCTCTGCACTGCTGTGACTTCGACTTCTGCTTTGCCTCACACGCAAACAAATGCCGCCTTCATCTTTTCTGTTCTCATCCTCTTTCTCTGAACAAGCGCTTTCTATCTTCCCACTTGAATCACAAAGTCAGCACATGCACCATCTCAGTAGCTCTGCTGGTGCTCTCTGGAGTAGGCATTGTGTCTGAGAAGCGTGTGCGTCGTTGTGGTTGTGCTTGTGCTTGGTACAGTACATGGGCAGGATAAAATTATTATTATTATTATTTTTTTTACTATTTTTGTACCCTGTGAATCCAGTCTAGTGTTTTTGATGTGAAGTTTAAGGGGTCTAACGTGGTAAAACGATCTGATTTTACATAAAATAAAATGATAAAGTAAAATGTAAAAACCTGCCTCAAAACAGAATCTTGTGCCCAAACATTTAATCTTTCTGTCATAAGCCCTTTTCTTTATTCAACAGCAAAACTATGAGCGATGAGATGCCACAAAAACTAAATGCGAATACTAAAAGTATTGCCACTCTCATCCTCGATTGCTGGTAATCTGATGGAGAAGCTAAATCCAGAAGACCGCTGAAGGCAAAACAGTTTAGGCTGCCAGAAACCAAAGTGGGTTCATCCTCAACTGCTTAAGGAAAGCCAGCTGGTACGGAAATAACAGATTTGCTAGATGTGGAGGAGTGAAGGACATGTAAAATAAATAAAAAAGTAAATATACAAAAGCAACATAATTTGTGAATAACTAATATAATGAATGACGAGTGTGAACACAGTCTAATTAACTGGTTATTCAGAATGATTATTTCTTGGATTCCTCTGTATGACCTTTTTTCAGCCTTCAGATCATCTTTATAACTTCTGTAATGAGGTTCATTTATTTCATCCACATCCTTTGCATGAACCTTATGAACAGAACTACTTTCTGTCACACTGACTTTTTTTTTTTTTACGGTTTTCCATTCATTTTTATTTTCCCCATCACTTAAATTTGTTTTTTAAGTGCAATTTGTTGTAGCTCTTTCTTTTCATTTTCAATGATTTATGTAAAGCATTTTCAATTTCCTTTGTAAATTAAATGCGATACAAAAATAAACTTGTCTTCTGTGCTTGCTTTCATCTGCTTTCTGTCCCCATTCGACATCAGAGTGAATAATTTTTTCTCAGCACTCCCTACATCAGCCTGCCCCTGACCCTTATTCATCCCTCATTAAAAAAAAAAGTCTAATTATTTCTTTCTTTATAAACTACAAGGACTAATGAAATATAATTTATGTGTTTTTACCTCGGTTACACCTTATGCTGAATTGTGTCTAGATAAGGAAAAGCTCATGATTATGCATGGTTTAAATACATGCGGCTAGAGCACTGAGCACTTCTTCATATTTCTGTCGCATGCACTTGCAAAACAGTGTGTTCTCTTAATAAGAAAACGCTGATAAATGGGTTGCACACAACAGCACTGCAGGTGTAAAGAAAGCAGAAATCATCCCCAAAGCAAAACTTACATTAAGCTTGCAGCTTGTTCTTCATAATAATTCAAAATAAATATTTAAGAGAGAGAACGAGTAACATGCAAATTGTTGGTGCAATTAGTAGAACTGTTTTGCACAATGTGCATAGAAAATAAGTCCACTGAATATAGAAAGCCACAAATACGAGATGTGAACGTGACTAGATTTTTTTTTAGGTTAGCAGGAAAGGAAAAGGGTAAAAATGGTTATTTTCAATATTTCAGACAGTGTCCATGGATTTGATTGTTTCTTACTTTAACATGTGTACACCTTCTGGAGTGGTGGGTTGGTTGAAGCGTCTCATGTAGTCGTGCATCTCCGGGAAACTTTTCTTCATGTAATCCTCAGCACTGCTCTCCCTCACTGTACCAAAACGGAAGCCCAGGGACGGATGGTGCAGCTGTGGAGATGGAATAGGAAGGCATGGGTATAAGAGAGGGTGGATATGTAATTTAAGTGATGAATTCAGGTGATATCATCCTATTTAGGAGTTTAGATAAGGTGCTCCCTTATTCCCAAGGCGTTGCTACAGGAGATGGATCTCCACATTTGATTTGATATCAATTTTTATACCGGATGTCCGTGCTGATGCAACTCCGCAACCCTCCCATTTATCCAGGCTTGAGACCAGAAATAGCGTGGGACATCCTGAGCCTGGGTTTTTGTCTCCTTTAGGTCTTGAACCCAGGATCTTTCAGATGCTAAAATAAGTAAAAAATGTACTTGAGCTGATTTTCTTGACTACAGTTTTGATTTAAGTATTTATTTACTTTGATTCCTCTCTTGAATAAGCCCCTTGCTCCACCAGGCGCCACATTTTGCTCTGATTTCAGGGCTGAACAACAAGTTTCCTTGAAGGATGGGAAACAGTATATATACCAGGCTTTAAGGTATGTTTTCTCATATTGGTGAGTATGTGAGAAGTGCTACCCAGTCAGCAGTGACATCTATATTAAAGCCCAGCAATTTTAAAGGAGGCAGTGCACACAATGGATCAACTGCCATGGGTGTGTTTCTTGCACAAAACACAACAAACAACACACCACTGCATCCATTTAAATAATGGGTTTACTGCATTTTGCTGGGGTGGAACACAGCCCTATTGTCGGCAGTGGGTCTCCAGTGGGAGTGGAAGAAAGTATTTTTCCCTTATTAAAATTAAGTCTTGGTTGGATAGTTTGTTATATAGATATTGTGCATATTCAAGGCCTGAATACAATAAATTCTGCATAACTTTAATTGTCTGTTTTAATTTACCCTTGCCATTAGCGGTATAGTTTGGGCGGGAAGCTTTTAAAGTTATTGTTTGATTTATGTACCGTTTTAACTGTGGGCTGGGAACCTGCCTCAGTGAATTTCCTTTGATAGGCTTTCTTCGATGCATATTGATGTTTGGAAACAACAACAATTTTGGTTCTCCAAAACTCCCAGCTCCCATTTTGATCATCTTTAGCCCAAGAGAGGGCAGCTATCACAATGGGGCACATATTAAATTCACAGTACTCCTGAACTCCCTACAGAGTTTAGGGAAATGGAAAGCAATAAGCCTTCACAAATATTTCACTGTCTTCTCATTAGTTCATCCTTGTGTAAGATTATTATGTGTGTGAATATATGTGTAGCACGCTAACATTTCTGGAGTGGCATGTTTGTGACCTCGAAAGCGGTCTAACCTTGTCATCGTGAATTCCTGAAACCTGCTCGAACGTCTTCTCCCCCACCATTACTGCAGCAAGGTTGGCCGTATAGCTGGACAGCACCAGTAAACAGAAGATAGCCCAAAGGTTCATCAAGAAGCGTCCTGTCCAGCATTTAGGGGTCTGTAGAGTGGAGACGTATGACAGGTGAAACTTGAGTTTGGCTTACCTTTGACAGAAACTAGGTTTGAAAACATATATGTGAGAAAGGACAAAAGCAAAAAAAAGAAAAAGTGTTTAAAAAGGTCCTTTCAAATGTGTCCCAGCTTCAGATATGTACCCTCTTCATCCAGTTCTGCTCCCCAAGGAAAGGCAATCCCATTTATTAAAACAGAGCAAAAGAACATCTAATGCAAAACACAAAATCTAACAAAATGTGACTGTTAGTGTGACACGTCAAAAATATCTCTCCGTGAAATTGGCTGCTTCGGGGAATGAATCCACCTGAACACTGTGATCATTTATTTATTCCACCAATTAAAATCCACTTAAAAGAAGAAAAGAGATGAATTTCCAGTGTTGTAAGGGCTCGGGATTAATGAGATATTAATTATACAAACAAGGTTGTAACCCATTATAAAGGTTTTTGAAGTGTTTCAGAACTCTTTGCACAATTAATTGGGGAATTCAAAAGGGAGAAACAGAGAATGGCGTGCACAATACAAGCATAAATTGTTGTCGTTCTATTTGTTGTGAGCTTTTTGTTCTATAAGCCTGTCGCACTAATAATAACGGCAGAGTTACAAGTGGAAATTTTGACTGAGGAGCATCTTAAATAATTTTTTTTAACATTATCATTACCCTTATGCCCTCGAATTGCAGTGTAGCAATGACAATCTTAAAACATGGATTCAGAGAGTCACAGTTTCATGTTTAACAAACCTAAGGAACCACTGCCATTAACCTGCAGTGTGGAGCCAACGGTCAGGACAAAGTTTTATCAGTCCTTAGCCACACGTAATTAGCTGCTTAATAACTTGGTCAAAACTCATGTTGTCTAGATACTCTCAATTCACTTCACAGCTCAGGATGAAAGTCTTAACAGCATGGTGGTACGCTCCTTTCTTTCTTCTTGTTGTTTCCACTGCTGCACATGTGCATGGAGCAGCACAGAATAAATGCATTGCTCAGTAAATTATGGTACTCAAACTAACACTACTAGTAGCTACTGTTAGTGCAGTAAGGGGTTCACAACTAGTTTTAACTCATCTACTGTATATGCTTCTTTTGTGTTCTTTGCTAAGTTTAGCTCTGACTGAGCTAAAGTAAACAGAGCTGTCACAAGAGCTTCAGGGATTATATTTTTTTTAAGTTCTGTTATTCTTTTCTTCCCCTGACACAACAGAGCTGGATTTTCATTCTTTGCACTTTTCATGGTAGTCAAACAACATGACACCAGAGAGATACTGCACATGTACAGGTGCAAATTGATTGTCATAGTCCACAAATGTGCGTGACTGGTCTCTTTGATAAAGAGTGACTGTTGTGATCGAGACAATTACAAAGTACCATCCTGAAATAAATCTCATTTGTCAAGCATATGATGGAGCGAGACATTTGAAACGCCAGTATGCATTGTTTATTCACTGTCATGTGCACAAGTTTAACTTAGCCCTGCCTCAGGGAACAAACAGTTTTAAGAAATTAAAATCTCTTTTTGCCTGTCGTTACAGCTTTCACAACTTTTTCAGCTATTCAGATAAAAAGACAGTGCTATTCACTGAGGCGGACAATAATACCCGAGAAGATGGTGGAACATAAGAAACCTGGCTGTGCAAGCCGTACATGAGGTTTGAGATAATAAAGAATATTGCTTTTAACACCATGTGTTATCATTAGGCCTGGATGGGATCTTGCCCTGAAATAAAAGTGGAATGACTTTGATTTCATTTTCATGCCTGAGGTTTTTTAAACCAGGTCATTCGTGTGTATGCCCACTTTTACAAGCTGCCGGATGAGCTGCTGGAGACGTTCATAAGAAATGAACTGACCGCTGCTTTAACTGAAGTGTGCAAGCTGCTGAGGCTGATGCTCACCATTCCTATTACAAGCACATCTGCAGAGAGGTCTTCTCCCTGCCTGAAAAGGATTAAAGTCTACCTAGAAACACCTGTGGACAGGAGAGACTTGGCAACTTGGCAACAAGTTCAATGAAACCTTTTGATTTCATTGACAGAGTTGCTGAGAAAAGTGAAAGATAGGAGAATGCCCTTCATCAAAAAGTAGAGGTGAGGAACTACACATACTTACATGGCCTGTCAGATCTCTGTTCCAATATTGTGAGTTTGCTTGCTAGCAATCCACTTTGGTTGTGAATGGTGAGCTTTTTAAAATGCAACTGCATTTGTAAACTGAACACCTTTTAAGATTTTCTGTTGCCCCCATGAGGCTAAGCTAGCAGCCTTTTGCAGCCATTGCTGACAGATTGGGAATGTAACACAGGGTGTAAAAAAATAACTAAGAAATAACATATATTGTGTGAACTTGGACAAAAGCATTCTTCTAACTGCTAAAAATGCAGCTTTCACTGACATTTTAGCAGTACTGGCTAGAAAGCTAATTACGCTAACATTGGCACCGCGGGATGGCTGACTTCTGTGATGTTTCAAGCTGACTGGTTTTAAAACATGAATCATTTAAAGGAGCTGTAACTGAAAGTGAACTTGATGGATACAAAAATGATACTATGGACAACTTGTGATTTTAATATTAGCCTAAATAATAAGGCTAAAGCTATATTTCCTAGGCAAAACATTACAATCCTGCAAGTTAATAATGCACAGATAAAATAAACCCCTGTTCAATTTAAAGGTCTAGTAGCACTTAAAAGCGACTGCTAATTCATTCTAAAAGCAACAGTTCATCATCTAACACACTTGCTTCCAATCTCAAATGGCTTTTAAGGTTAGATATGTTGACAAGAACATTGCTATCTCGGTTATTTTTACCTGCGGTTGCCTGAGTGTAAATTCAAAGGAAATGAAGAGCAAAACAGAGCACCTAATGTTACTCTAAACCCTGATAGCAATGGCAGCTTCATATAGTACAATACAGTGATATCCTTGTTGTGAAACACAACCACACAGATTAATGGTTCTTGTGCTTGGCCTGCGGAAGTGATGCTCAGTTATTGCTATCTGTAGTAGTCAGGTATGTTGAGGATAACAGCTTATGTTAGAAGAGGAAAACCTAAATATATTCCTTAAGCATTTGTATTGCAGAAAGACAAAAAAACAGACAAAAATTTTCAGTTGGTTTCCTTGTCTTGACATTCGCCTGATCATTAAAGTCAAGTTGTAAAACTCAACCCAGCAGTAAAGGTTTAGCAATCAATTTATTTCCCCCTTTCTTTCCCATAGCCTGAGTAAACCTGACGACTTGGCTGTGACCCAGCACACAGAGGTTCAGAGAGTTGCTCAAGGACATTTTAACAGGTCACAGGGCTGCTAATGAACACAACCTGTTAACTGACACATCGCCAATGCGATGATCAAACCTGTGACCTTTCAATAATGGGAAGGTCTTACAAATCACTCGACCGTTCTTTCACTTAAGTTGTTTTCTCAGTTTACTTTAAGGGTAAAATGTGGTTTTGTATTTATTTAAATATTATGAGCGGCAATCTCACTATAAGGACAGGAATAATTTAAGGAAAAGATGTTACTGCACGGAAACTTGAAAAGCAAGCAAGTTATCTTAATGATTGATTCTGGAACAATGTAAGGCTATATAAAACAAAGACTGCAGAAGACAGAGTCGTTATTCACTGGCAAATACATTGAGATTGTGTTTGTGCACCAGTGTGACTGTGGGTGTCACACGATCTGTTAAATCTGACAAGGTTTTGAAAAATGCTGTTACTCCAAAGGTACATTTAATATTTGTAATTTACATTTTCATACCAAACAAATGTCATGAAAATAAGTTGTCTTTTTTTTTTTTTTTAAATCTCTGAAGTAACAGACATTGTTTTTCAAGTTGCTTTCAAGTTATTAGATAAATTTGCCTCAGTCTGAGGATTTGACTTCCATTTATCCTTCGCAATTCTGTTTCTCCCTGATATTAACCTATGTCGCCATGTTTCAACTTTGCCTGCTCGCATGCCCCCCCTCCTTTACATCATCCCCTTTCTGCCCACCTCCACGTCACTGTCAATCTGTTGCTTTTCTCATCCCTGCTTACCCACTTACCCTTTCAACCCCATCTCACCATCCCTCTGTCAGCCTTCCTAATACCGTCTTTTTGAAACCTATTTCCTGATTCGCCTTCTCACCTTCCTATCCCCCTCACTGGCCCTCTTCTCCGTGCCTTCTTGTTTTTAACTTTGGGTCTGACTGCGTTGGGGAGCTAACCTCAACTTGCTCCCATTTTCACCACCTTCATCGAACCCCATCATCCTCACCATAACTCCTTCACTCTCTGTCACTCACTTACCCTTTCACCTTTCTGTCCCTGTATGCGTATTATCCTCCTTGTACCTTTCTACTTCATCACTGCCTACCTTCTTAACCTATCCCCTATCAATCTTTTCTTCTCCCTAGCCATCTCCATCATTTTTCTCTCTAGCACCCTCTTTCAACTTTCCTTTGCCATTGGCAATAAGAATCCCATAAAGCATCCCCTCCCCCTCTTCTTTGCAATGACTTTTCCTCGCCCAGCCCCACATGATGCCAATTAATCACAGAGAGAAGAGCTTTGTTACCTTGGTGGCGACAGTGCGTCCAAACAGTATGGCGTAGCAGAGATTAAGAGCAGAGGAGTAGGAGAATACACGTAGTCTGTTCCGGCCATGGGGTGTCATGCCAAAGGGGCTGTTCCACTCATACAAGGTGAGGAAGAGCGCTGTGAGATGCAGCGTGACAAAAATACCCACCCACATGGACCAGTGGAGGGGCCACATGAAGGCTCCAATGGGAGCTGCAGTGTCCCGGCTACGGACCTGTTGGATCAAATGCAAACACAAGAAGCTGACTTGAGACCGTTGATTGCCATGAATTGTTTGTATAAACTTCTGTTAATAACTCCTCGGCAAATTAGCTTAAAAAAAATGCACACATTGTTTTTATCCCGTGCTATTTATTATTCAGCCAGGAGAAGAAATCACTTTTTAAAATGATGAATATCTCATTTTCAAATGGAGCCGTATTGTCAGATCATATCATGCGTTGCAGATTGTCAGCTATAGAGGGAAATGCTAACCAATCAAAGAATAGCTACAGCATGTTTGAGGACTCTGTCTCTCAAATGCCTCTTAGACTCATTACACACTCTTAAACTGCATCCAATTTTGAAGTTCAGTAATTAACATACACTCTCAACTAATGATCTCCCGCTCCTTACTACAATACCAAGGTGAGGGGGCTTAGGGCGAACAATAAGTAGCTGCAGGCCAAACGATTAAATCATACCGGCAGAGGCATAAAAAGTCAAAGTAACACTGAGGACTGCAGTGCTTTAACTTAAAACAGAGCACATTTTTAGGACATGCGCCATGAATTCTACAGTCGTAAAGAATCAAGTTTAAACCTCCAACAATTAATGATGACTTCAAGCAGTTGTACCAGAATGCCCAGGCTGGTGGAGTAGAAGGGTGAGGTGAAATCTATAACTCTGCTCCTGGCAGAGTTAATAGAGAAAGAGGTGACGGCCATATCGGCGGTTCCGCTCAGCAGATCTCCTACCAGTCCCGTCCAGCGTCCTGTCCCACTGAACGCCCCATACTTTCCATCTCCCACAATATATAAGTCGAATGTGAAGCCCATATCTTCTGCCAGCTTTTCCAACAAGTCAATGCAGTACCCATAGCAGCACTTTCTCAGGTCCTCTGGTAGTTCTGAGAGGAAAGAAATGATGATGGTGTGATATCCATCCGGACATTCATATGCATGATTTGGATGTGGTTGCACATATGGGAATTGTCTACAAACAACCATGGCTGAAGGAAAATGTTGATAGATTCTTACATTACACTTCAGCTTTGGCATTTTTTATGACCTGGCATGGACTACATTTATTCACATTAAGTACTTGGATAAAAAAAAATTAACAACCCTCAAACTCATTAAAGAAAAGTAGAGCTGGCAAGATGTAATGGAGCTGCTCAATATGAATTTTTAAGTTCTTGCCATGTTTGCCATTTTAACTGCTCTGGCAAACATTTTCCTTGCAATATCGCTTAATCAACATCAGCAGCGTCCCCGTTGCTCTTGCTTGGCTTCTGGACCTCTTTTACAAATGAACCATCATGAATTTTATTTTCAATATTTTGTAAGTTATGTTATGTAAAGGTGTAAATACTCCTCTGCATTGAAACGATTAATCCTATCAATGGCAACCGAATAAATTCACAGTACACGTCAACATTTAGTACCTGCATCATCGTGAAAAAAATTTACATTTTCCTATAGCTTCCATATGCAATCGGCTGATTAAAGTTAAAGAAAGTCAGGTTGACTATGCTGTGGACTGGATGTATAGCTGCAGATAATCTCATGTGTGAAAGAAAGATCGTAGTAGTACATCTTTGACAAGATACTCTTGATCTCTTATTGATTGAATTCCTATATGCTCTTCATTCATGAAAAATGTAGCTGGTGAGTGTAGCCCTTGACCCTGACCCTGTTATATTTTCAACTAAACTGACCTGGTGCAATCCCTTATTGATTCTACCTCAAATTTCCATATGTGCTCTAGAGACATGGCCAGCCAAATACAGCAACACTGAAACTGAAAGGAAAAGATCTGAGGGTTTATGTAAGCAAAGCTTGGAGAGGCCATAAATTAGAAGTCATAGATGCTCACAGTACAAGTTAAAATGTTTCTGACAAGTATTACACTTCTACAGTATAATGGTTCTATAATGACAGTATTCTATGGACAAATGGCAAAATAACACTCACCTGTGCCATCCCAGTCTACTGTTGTAGTATTTGAGTTGTGAAGCTGGTTAAAAAGGCCATGTATTATACTAGACTGGTTAGTTTTGGGGTCCAGACAAAGCTGTCCAGCTGGACACAATCCATCCTCGTCCACCTCCCGTGTGAAGACAAATGGGTGTTCCACCAGGGTCACAACCCTGAGGCGGTGCCCTTCAACCGAAAGTCCCGGCCTCCAGCGACCTCCAAAGTTGCCGTCACCCTGGCCATCCCCTCCCCTCACCCCGGCTCCAAGACCTTGTCCCTGGCTGGTCATGAACCCTCCCACCAGTCCCAGAATGCCACCCTCCAACTCCAGTCGACCTCGGGTCCACTGGCCTACAGTAACCCAAGCAGGCTGCCCCAGAGCACCTCTCTTCAGACTCCATACATGAAACAGTTGGGAGGACAGAATCCGAGAAACACCAGCATCGACCTGGATCAGGCCTGTGGCCCCGGTGAAGGAAGTGTTGGAGAGAAACCTCGAGGGACAGAGGACAAAGAACAAATAATAAGTGGAAGCCAACAAAATATAGAAAATAAACTTGACATCCACCTTAAAAAAGTACAGCCTGCAATATTATACAGATGACACTAAACATAGTCTATGAAAAAAGGCTTATGAAAAAAGGAAAATGGGGCTAATGCAAGAAAAAAGTTACAGTGTGGTTGCAGAGCTTAAGCAAGTCTGGTCTCTAATGGGTAATTGCATCTTCCAGAGAGTCATAATTAAAAGTTAATGCAGTGCAGTGAGGGTCTTCTCCTCCTATCTTCCAGTCCATACAGGCAGTCATTGCTATTCGGCTCACTCGTCTCCACACATTAGGAGGAGCAATCCCCATTCGCACATAAATCTCTCCTGGCCTCTTGAACCACGCAGGGATTTTTTTGCACATGTCTTAGCAGTCGATCACGTGGACATCATCAAGCCATACGAGCTCTGTTTGATCATAAGGGATTGTCATGAGGTCATTGTAAATCATAGGGGTGGTTGTTTAAATGTTAAAGTATGCAGGAACCCCTTCAGTATGGGTGCTGAACCGTGCTGGGACTGTTGATGATGTCTGGGTCAAGGCTAGAAATGGCAAGTTTTCCTTCCATATAATAGAAACGGGTGGTTGAGCCGGAGTCCTTTCATAGAACAGAAAACAGGTTTATCCTCTTGCGCTTAGTCGTCCCCCCCCCAATCTTTTCTTCTTTTCTCACTCTCATCACTAGGTTATATGCATGCATTAGCTTAGATTGTGGCAGCTGAGAATATTCTTCATTAAATATGGAATATCCAAAGGATAATGAAAAGGCTAAATTTATCTTGTGGGTCATTAACCTGTCCTCCAAGTTTAGCCTTTACTAAAGCCTGTCTGCCCCACACAGAGACTGATATAAAAATGTGAATATATGTAAGGTTTTATGTATTCCGCTTTAGTTCCTTGCCCTATATCCTCTCATTGTGATTTACTATAACATCAACATAATTGTAAAGAACTTGATTAAAAATGCTTCTGATTGGAAGCCATCCCCGTTCCCTTTCACATTAACTTATGTTTCCTCATCGGCAGCTCCCTTCTGTCTCTGTGGCCATAAAGCGAAAGTGCTAGCCTTGCCTTGAGCTGAAATCACTCATGGTAATAGCACGGCTGAATCATCATATCCAATAGACAGCAAATTCATCAAGCCAACCAACTCCAGACTCTTAGTCTAAGCTGGCCAAAGAAAGAAAAAAAAAATAGCCACACTATAAGCTTTACATCTTTTATCCAAGGAGAAAAGTGCAAGGTCTCAAAGGGTCCTCTCCCACTGTTTGTGACACGTTTGGATTCATGCCCAGAGATAAGAGGTGAGATAGGAGTGTGACATAATATAGGGATAAGAGCAGTGGTGTAAAAAAATGTACTGCACACTTTAAAGCTGCACCACCTTTTAGTTATGGGTCCTGCGGATTGTTTTTGTAGCATCAGGCCAGAGGCTGTATTTAAAGGATGACTCTGGATTTCACAGCAGGTTGATAAGTCACCCAGCTATGTCAGAGAGGGATGGCTTCCTTCCCTAACACCTGGCCCAGGTTTACGCACTCAGAGTAAATGTCAGTGGCGTGGTCGGTAAATGATGACTCTATAAGACTGTCCCAAGCATGCGTCTCAATCTCTTGTCAGTCCACCTCCTTCAGTTTGGAGGAAAGTTTACTCCCTTCGTCTTTTTCTGCCTGTCTGTCGGGAATGATACAAGGCCTGCTTGTTTCATTGGTTTTAATCTCTTCGGGGGAGATGGAATCAGCGTGGCAGCTTGTGTCGAGTGAGATGGCACTGACTGGCAGATTTCACTCTGATAACAACAACCCGCTATCTTTTTTCCTCCTTTTTCTCCTCCCTCACATCCTATTCCACACAAGTGTGTCCTTCCTTTCCTTTGTTTTTACTTCTATTTTTCTTTAGCTGTATCCTACTTCCTCTCTTTTATCTATCTGTTTGTCTTTGACCACATTCTCCCTTCTCTCTAATGTATTTTTGGGAATAAGCACCTAGGGATTCTGTGATTCTGGACATTCTGAAGAACAACATCAAAAGTGGCTAGTTTCTCATATTTTTATCTTCATTGCTTTGGAAGAGTAATTTTGTAACTTTTATTTTTGTAACCTCTCATCCTCTCATACCTTCTTTACTTGCTAATATCTCAAGACATCCTCCCTCCCTCCCTGCTTTCCCCACTCTGTCCCCAGGGCATTGAGCTGTTAATTGCCTTTTCCATGTGGAAGTCTCTCACTTCCTCCAGCTTTGTTAAGGCTCTCCAGAGAACTGCCGTGTCTGGCTGTTGGAATCAAGGGATAAGAATCAGGGAGTACACTGGAGAACAAGTGCATGAGTTTGAATAGTGCAATAGAACAACCCCTTTTATCAGTCTTTCACTGGCCATGAACAAAGGTCACTGAGACTATTTTGTGGAGAACTCTATTGTAAATAGTTTATTCTGATAGGCTAGACCATGTACCAATTGGTTGCCCATGAAAAGATTGCATTTTTCCCTAGAGTCCTGATGAAGTTTGAGTCATTTAAAAATGTCTTCTTTTCTTTTCTTCTTTAAATAAGTTTTGCTTTGTTTTTTTATATCTTCATAGAAATAGGCTTAAGTTGAACTATAAAATATATACCTTGGATGCAGTCTTAGTTTAGCATGCACAATGCTTCATTAATTGTCTCTAAAATATAGTGTAATAAAGAGTTGTTTGAAATGATATTCATTTGGCACATGGGGAAAACTAAAGTGTTACGCAAAGTAAAATTTTGACTTGATACAAATTTAAGATTAACAACCATGGTGTTAAAATTCATACAGTCGTAAAAAAAGAGAAAAACAATACAACATAATTCAGCCAATAAACCAATAACATATAAAACACAACTTATAGAAAATCAAAGATTTACTAAATAGCCGTTACTAGTCATGATGTGATTGTTTGGTGTGATATTAAGATGAAAATAATGTTGTAGTCCCCTGGGAGGCCTGTCTGTCCCTTACAGCATTCTGCTGTGTGTTTTTATATGCTGGTATCCTTTTACTACATTGGCAGTGTGTTTGGGATTATAGCCATCCCGAAAGATGAAGCGGTTACCAATCAGATTCTTTCCAGATGGTATTACATAGATCAAAATCTGACTGTACTTTTTTGCATTCATCAATTTCATTTCATCAACCCCACCCGCCCAAAAAAACCCTGTACCACTGGCTAAAACACTGGCCCAAATCATGACAGAGTGTTATACAGATGGCCGTAGACACTCACAGTTGCACTACTCTCCTGACTTCTTATGTATATGTTGATGATTATTTGAACCAAAGTTTCACATTTATATTCATCACTCCTTAAAGAACTGTTTCAGTCCAGTTCTTGTATAATTTGTCATACCTCAGCCTTTTCTTCCCGTTTTCATTCCTTACAAATTGCTGCTTGAAAGCCAGTCAGACAATTTCTAATGAGGTTTCTGATAAACAGTAGATGGATCATGTGAAGGGCTAGATGCATCTCTCTGGTCCCGTGCCAGGTCTTTGCTGTATGTCTTCCCATTTTAAGGATATTTTTAGTCCTGCCACTTCTTCTTTTATCCTCCATTTGTCCATTTTATTCTAATTTTTTTAAGGGCCCACTATGCAGGGATATGCCAAGTTTCCAGCTAATAGCTCTTTGGAAATCACCTTGATGGTGAAAATGTAATTTTACACCTGTCAATCCGTACTATTTTTGCCAGTTTTTTGTAACTTCAACTGAATGAATAATTGATAGGCCAGCAATAAGTGATTCAAGAGTGAAAATGAGTGAAAAACCTTGAAGACATTCAGCAGCCATTCAGAACTTTTGCACTTAACAAAAACTGATGAGTTAAAGTCTGGCTCCTTGGAAACAAAATATCAAGAAATGAGAGGCGGCTAAGGAATTTTGCATAATACTTTACAACATATTAAAAATATAGATATGATAATATCATAAACGGTCCATCAAAAACCGGTTAGGGTTATAAACTCTCTTTCCAGTTTACCTCTTCAGTCTCTTCTATTTCAGTAACAGCCTTGCACTAAGTAGGACTACACTACAGCCTCAGCTTATCAGCGCATTTCATGCCTGACTAAAGTAAAGTGACTACCACTGTTGCATGTTTTCTGTCTCTGCAGCTTCTCTGTCACACATCGCCTGAGTCATTTAAAGCTAGTCTGTTAAACTGCACTAACATCTGCATGGTTGCTGGCTTGATCGAGTCGCTACAGTTTGGTGCTCTTAAATTCAAACTTTGTATACATACTGGCCCCTGCTTTCATCAGCGGCATTTGTTTGTAGTGATTTAGGCAAGTAATTTATCAAAATGTTTGCCCTATTATCATTATTGTGAGTTGTTTTGGCCACAATAACCATGAAGTGAAAAATCTATCGTGGCGGCGCTACTCTGAACCTAATTAACTTGTTTCAAACTCTAATAATGGATGTTCAATAACACAACTTCCACAAAAGCCTGTGGCCCTCCATGCCCCATGGTTCTGAGATCCCAGTGCTCAACTAAACTGCTTTGCGGACAGAGTGCTGTGAGAATCCAGCTTGTGATTATGTGGCTGTTGTCTGTGATCACTCTCAGCTGGCAGGCACCACGTGGGCTCAATATTTGCTGTGGACCCAGCTCCTACCACAAATCCTTCCCTCACCAGTATCACATGACTTGGATGCATGCTGTTTTATCCATTGTACCCTTTGAAGTATATCCATGTCAACTGTTAGAGAAAAATATTTAACTTTGCAGTGAGTTTATTGCAGCAGGCTTCAGTGCATCATGCACTATCAGCCACATATTGCTCAAGAGGATTTCTAGAGTATGCGAGTGTGATAGGTTTTTGCACTCCATGTCCAAATGCGAGGATTTACGTTTTTCTGCTTCAAATGAAAATGTTTAAGGTTTAATGTGTATTTCAATCAGTTTTTTTCCCCCATGTGTCAGTGGTTATCATCGTAGACCACACCTTGTCAGACCCGTGAAAGCTGTCAGAAGCCTTTTTTTGAAAGCTGCAGGAGTTGGAGCAACAGCAAACAGAAACACACAAAACCCCTCTGGTGTCAGTCTGCCAATCTGTATGCCATAAAGACCTCCTCCCCACCTCCAGTATGACAGTGCTATTCAGAAATTACCACCCCCATGGTGCAAAGGACAGACAAGGGCAGCAACCAGAGCATACAGTACCACAAGTGGAGCCAGTAACTCCTCACAAAAATGTCAAAATGTCACTCAGAAAGCTAACGACCTAGCATGTATTTAGTGATGTGACCAGCGAATTTTAAATGCAGTTTTTCACTGTCTTCTATGAATCATTCGGTTATTTAAATAGTAAAACTATGTGCAAAAATTCAGAAACCCAGGAGTCATTTAAGGTGAACCTGTAGCTGCAAGGAAGTATAGAGTGTAGAGAGTATAAAGCTAGTCTTATGCCATTTGAAACAATACATTTTATTTTTAGAGGAGGTATTACTATCATCTCTAAACCAAACCATAAAACTCTGGAGTTGATCTCAGTGCATCAACATTGACAGAGAGTGGGGTTTAATGATGATCAAGTAACACTAGGCACTAATTCTAGACTTTGCTAAACAATCAAATTGAGATTAAATTAAAAGTGAAAGCTTATAGCCAGCATCAGCATCATCAAATCAACCCATACCCCCGACTGTTATCTGTAAGGGTGCCTATAGCAACAAACTACACTGCATAGGACTAATAAGAATTACCAGTTCCTGCACTGTCAGTCTGTATACCAAAAATATATATACTTGCTGTCTCTGTCGTGTGTACTCACTAGTCAGATCAAAGCTGCCAAATAGAGTAATTTGTTACAAAAAACCCTATATAGCTAAATATTATTAGAGGTGAACAAAGACATTATTTTAGCCATTTTTATGTGAAGTAACCCTTTAATTAGTTGGTGTATCCTGTACATTCTTACCTGGCTAGATATTGTCCAGAAGAGGGCTGTTCATGTCGGTTTGGTTTGTCATAGCAATTTACCATGTTCTGAGTGAGTGCCAAATCTGGCCTCACCATGGTTGCTGCAGTGACCGCCCGGCCAATCAGCTGCAAAGCATCCCGTATATAGAAGCTTATTGGCTTGCGGCCGACCTCCCCATAGGCTAACAGTCCAAGAGGACCTCCTAAAGTGTGCAGCGAATCTGGAGACAAGGGATATCCCATGATCCACTGCAGTGCTGGTAGTGATGGTGCGAGGCGCTGAGCAGCCCGAAGGACGGAGGATAGACACTCGGGGTCGGATCCCAGGAGGAGAACAGACGAAACAGGTGAGGGGGAGCGCAGGAAACGGGTGGAGATGATCTTCAAAGCCTCTTCTTCCATCTGCTCCTCCCTTCTCTCCTCACTGCTCCCCCCTCTTCTATCTCTGCTCCCTGTGATGCGAGTCAGGTTGATTATGTCCCACAAATGCCAGGTTGAACCACTGTACTTCTGAAGGTGGGTCAGTAAGCCATCACCGCCTTCGTCCCAGCCTGGGCAGATTACAGCTGCTCCTCCCCAGCTGTCCCCCCGACTTCCTCTATCCCTATCCCCACCATCTCCCCCCTGCAAAACTGCAAGGAGCAAACTTCCCAGGGTTGATGGAGGCACACGGGCTGACATCTGCAGGTGAAATCGGTTCTGTGACAGAGGATAGGAGTAAATAAGAAGAGTTGAAAGAACCAAAAGAAAAAAGTAGATCAGTGAAAGAGTTAGGAGAAAAAATACAAAAATATAAAAACAGAACAAATAACAAAAAGAGAAAGAAGATAAGAGAGGAAATAAAAAGCAAGATCAGACCAGAGATTAATAGATATCACCAAAACTAAACACCTCTGGGCTGAATAACATAAAATCACATTAAACGTAGCTTTTGTATGCACCAGAGCTCTGCAAAACAATTCCTGATGCGGCAGTAATTTACAGCAACACAGATCAGAAACAATCAGTCACATTTGTTCATTATCTCTCACTCTGAATGAGAAGAGTCGCACTGATACAAACAAGGAGTCAATGATTCGCATCTAATCTGCAACATCACAGTTGGCTTGGCAAGACAACAGTAGCATCCACAGTTCATCCAGAAGCCCACATTTCCAAACCCCACTGAAAACACTAGCTTGTTTCATACTGTTCCAAAATGGATAACACTGTTGTCCTTGAATGCAGCTCACAGATGGACCTTCCCCTTCCTTCCTTTGGGGTTTCTATCCATTTTTCATCCTATCAGTGCTCCAGGCAAGGTTGAGGGGGGAGACTGCTTTTATATAAAGAGCTCAAAGTTTAGCTTAACATGACCTGAAGTTTGCTTTGAATGGCTCCACCCAAATGAATAGAAGAACATCCTCTGGCACAAATGCATACACATTTTCAGGATCTTTGTAACATATATCCAGAAAGACGTCTGTGCACTATAAAATAAAACACACACAGAAGTTACCTAATTGAATCTGTATACTATTAATCTACGAGCTTATGTCCAGAAACACTTGTGGAAAGCACACACATGCCTGTATATCTGAAGATAAGCTATCTGAACACAGATATAACCCACACTGAGACACATTTATTCAAGTGGAAATATCCCACCCAGGAGTACAGAGTAAACAGCGCAACCCTCTGCTGAAAGTCCTTGAGTCTCTTAAGAGAGTCAGAGAAAAAATATTTGAAGTCTGGAGAGACATGGATGAATTAATGCCGTATGTTTGTCTTCCCGGAAAGGCCCAGGTGTGTGCAAGGGGACAACTGAAGATAGGTCTTCTCGTTTGAACTCCGCAGGGGAGCTAGAAATGTGGGGGTATCTGGTAAGTGGGGGTTGTTGGCGAGATGGAAATGGATGACAGAGACTAATAGAGATGGGAAGGTAGTGCCTACAGGTGCAAGTTTTATTCAGTGTATTTCTGATAGGAATAAAACTAATATTATGCATATACAGAAAATGTGACGATAGAAGATCAACAGAGCGCCTCAAGGCAGCTGGAGGAATTAGTATGTAAATCTATATCTGCTCTCATCCTAAATTCCTCTGAGTACGATCTATCTAAGCTAGCGCTTAAATATTAATATTCGACTAAATGTATGGTTATGTTATGATTCCTGTCCTGAAAAAATTGTCAGAGGCTACAAAAATCGGAACAGACTGAGTCTGCATAATGGAGAAAAAGCTGTAAATTATGTTCCTTGTCTACATAGCTTGTTAGAAAACGAGAGACGAATTGTTGCTGCATTTATCACTGTCAGATTAATTGTGATAATGTTCATCTGCGGGATATCTCACTGCTGCGTCAGCTGTTTTGTACCAGCATTATTTTTTTTTCCTAGCACAATCATAGATAGCTTGTTTGACTTTTAAAGAGATTCTTTTACAATTTCAATTACATTTAAGGCATTTAGCCTGCGCTCACGATCAATTTACAGGGAGCACGACAGCAGAACTACTTCAAGGGTGAGGACGTGAGAATAATAGCAAAAGCTCAGCAAGGCGTTAAAGAAGTTGTGTTTGTAGTTGCTGGTGTTAGAAGAGAAAGCAAATTAGAGAACTCGGAAGAGGCAGACATGGGGGCCGTGATGTGATTCTGGAGAGATAAGGCGATATGAGCCATTTCGAGAGGACGTGAGTTCCAGCCCATAAGATAAGGAAGCACTCTGCTGTTTTGGCTTGAGAGGGAAGACTTCTGAAAATGTTTTGTAGGAAGTCGAATGTGTGATCCACACAAGTGGACCCAGTGAGAAAGTTCTTAAAAAAAAGAAAAGAAAAAGCACATCAGTAAGGCTTATTCTGGTTATTAATATAATCCTTTCTTGTCTGCATTTGAATGTTTCATCACAATTGTGGTATTAGAGTAAAAGAGACATGTTTTTGATGTGCGTATTGGTGCAAAGGTGATGTAATGTAACATGAAACAACATCAGAAAAGAAGGATCACCAACAAACAGACACCTTCAGCTTTGTATGCTGAAAATACTCTAGCCTGATATAACACCATTTTATCTCACCAACTCCTTTTCTACTTTTGCAATAAGATCAAGAAATTCTTCTGTAATGCAGTTTTGCTATAGCCAATCCCGAGGAGAGATCTCTCCCTGAGCCTGTGTTCAAGGGTCAGGGGTAGCAATGACTCGCTGGAGAACACACAGAGACACACTGCTCTTAGTGATAATTGTGGAGAGAACTAAAATTTTAAAAGTGTGGTTACACTTCACTGGAGTAGATAACAATGCTCATTTCCACGGGCTTTTGCAAATTGGCAAAAAATGAGATAAAAATAAACATGGGCAGCACTAAACACATCTAAACAGAGCGTGGTAGCTACTAAACTTTGGCTTTTAGGTAAGGAAAAAATCCAGTGTTGTAAACGAAACAGTTGCACTGGATTTCCAATGCAGGAATGAGAGCATCATTGTGAAGCAGAATGTAGCACATTTTTCTAACCTCAATTATCTTGTTTTCAGAAATTTTGGAAGCCAAAACCTTAATTAAAAATAAAATGTAATTGCGATTGCCAGCCTTAAGGACTCAAACAAACAAAATTCTTCGAAAACAACTCTTAGTAAGGTAGGTTGGCAAGGCACTGCACTGGCCAAGCAAATACATCAAACACACCTTGCTGCGTAATTCAAACTTTTGAATCTCATATCTTTCCTGCTTATGTCACAGTGTTGCAGTGTAAGATAAAATGATTCAATGACCTGGCTGCTGATGCCAACTCATAGTAAGCTTCTAACAGCTTACTGCCAGTCAGCCTTTTATTCATCATTATGCTTTTCTATTAAACACACATGCACACTGTGTTCTTTTTTGGATTATAAAAAGGAGGCATTTGCCACTCATTCTCAAAAAAAAAAAAAGCTGAAAAGCTCTTCAAAACCCTATATATAGCATTTTTAAGTATTGCAATGTATCCAGAACAATGAAAGCTCTGCCAGTCAGCCATCGCTCCAGCTTAATCCAGCGTGTCTTCAAAATAAGCTGGAAACATCAGTGTTTATCCCAGTGACACACCAGATTTAATGTATGCATATGTATATGGTTGCATTCTGGCTTGTGAATACTTACAACAGTCTTCACTTCGAGCTGTCTGCATGAATCTGTGTTGTTTTTGACATCCCGGTGTTCTTGCCTCGGGTTGAGTCTGATTTTATTATTTTACGTACCAGACTTTGAATTTAGCGGACCTGAGGACACCTGAGTCATTATCTAGAGGAATACATGTGGCATATTTGCTACGATGTCAAGATTAAAAGTGGCTGTGCTGTCTGGAACTAGGAAGTTTAACGTGTGTTGGCAGGCTTCTTCTGAAACACAGATTCACTTCTGTGCTATTTTGTGGAATTTGCTTTGGAGTGCAGGGACCAGCTACAGACAAACAGTCCTGATCTTGCTAGCTGTAGTTCTGAGCCCCTCTGTGCGACTCAGGTCCAGACCCAGGTTTATCTTTTTGTAAAGTACACAGGACTTTTTCAGGCTGAGTTAGAACTGTAATGGATTCGCTAAGCAGCGCTAGATTTTCACCTGTAAGGACCTCCAGTGTGTGTATGCGTGTGTGCTTTTGTGCGTATGCTCTTATCTTTTTCTATTCTCAGGTAAAAGCTCTATCCACAAGCATGAGGTTAGAAAGACTCAGAACTAAGGATGCAAGATAAGCAAAGCTAAAAGAGTGTCAGCATTATTCCAATGAAATATAAAATCCATAGCCCCTTTCACACATCTGCAAATTAGGATCCTTGAACTAAACCTTTGCTTCTACTTAACAGTTCCAGTGTGCTGTTAGCCAATGATTTTCAGGTCTTCAAACAAACTGCAAACCTAACACTCCCAGGCAGCAGAGAGGCGCAGTAGGCAAAAACAAGCAGACACAGATACAGTGCAAACACACCAAGGTGTGAGCATAAACCCAAAAGGATCTTTGGGCAATGTGGAGTAAGCAAACCGACAGGAGTGCGTTGAATCAGAACAGGAGGTAGCAGCTCTCAGTTAGTTAGCTCATTCCTTATTTAGGTCTCCATAAGAAAAGCTGGGAGACTCAAAGGCGTGCACTCAGTTGTAGACTTTCGAGAGCCAAAAATGGGGGAGGAAAAAAGATTTCCCTGAACAAAAAAAGAAATAAAAAAATAAGCACAGAAAAAACAGCAGCACCTGCAGTTTCAAAGCTTATTAAAAGTAAGTTGGAAGGAAAAGCAAAGGGGTGGGACATGGGAGCAAGTGCATTTTCTGTGTTTGTATTTGAGAATTTGGTTTGTTGAAGGAGGCAAAAAGGCCCAAGCTGAAGCACTTAAAAACCAGATGTCTCTGCTTGGCCTTCCGTCACTGCTTCAGGCAACGGATCACTTTACCTTGCTGCAGCTTGATTTATTGCAAAAGCACACTCTAGCTCTAGTTGGGTTTAACATTGCGGTCATGACTCATTTGCATTGCGCTAAGCAGTGGTGGATAGAGTGAGGCCCTGCTTGGAGTTGTCCTCGCTGCTACATCCAGCTGCATGGACCTCTGCCTGAGCCTCTGAATGGCTGCTTAGCTTTTTCCTCTGTCCAGGAACAAAGCTCATGGTCAGGGCAGCACTCCAGACAACAACACTTCACTGAACACATTAATATTTTACCCCGACTGTCACCAGGCGAGTTGCCTGTACGTAGGGAGGATGGAATGAGAGATAGGATGAGAGACAGAGGAAGAGAAATTCGGATGTAGATGGGAATATATGTTTGAGATGAAAGCGGGAAGAGAAATTGATATGTGGTTTAATATCCGTGTTTGTGAAAGGAGGTAAAAGGCGATAGTTTGCATCTGAATGTGTCTGCAACACAAAGGAACACGAGAGATAGTGATGGTAGAGTGCATGCGTGTCTTGAGGAAGACAGAGAAATATTTTCTCTGCAGGATGCCAGCCTTACATTTCAAACACCTGAGATGAAAACTGAGGATTGAAAGCTGAATGTCAGACTAAAATGTCAGCAAATGCAGGTTTACACGCACACATAAAATAATCTAAATCCAACTTAAGCGGAGCGATTTAACCCTCAGTGCACAACTGGCGAATGAAAACATGGGCACTGAACATCATACACTTGCATTAACGCATACACAATGAATAAAAAAGCTGTTGAATTTGTGCAATTTTTTACCCTCACAGTCCAAATAACACCCATGACTGAATAAGGCTAGTCAAAGCTGTTTGCATAAAGCAACACTGACAGCCGCACTTTTTAGTTGACCAGACAGTGGCTAACTGGGCTGTTTGCTTTGCTGTTGAGTAATTGTATGCAAATGGCATTGTTTAATTTTCTTCTAATTTCCTTACGTCTCCTGGCGGTAAGTGTAATATGGGTGACTTTAATCTTACTCAGCCATGCTGCCGGGGACTGGAGCTAAGCTTGGTGTTGGAAAGAAGCTGGCACTGCTACACAAACATATGCAGCTGAGGCAAAAGTGGCAATGTGCGCACACCTAACTGCAATACACACGCAGGCGAGCAAATTACATTTACGTGCTCACACATGCATGAAAGCATGGCACACACTCACACATGCACGCAAAACACGACTGTGAAGCAATCAGCCACTTAACACAGCAAATGACTATGGTTATCTAAGCATAACAGCCTGTTGGCTCAGAGAAACAGTGATAAGCAGTAAGATACACACTATTAGGCTCCACCACGGGACTGGCCACAGACTAAAGGATGGCTAAATCTTGTTTCACAGTTAACTGTTGATGGAGACAGTGCCATGTCTTTCTGATTGTCACCACTGAATTATATATGCAAAACCCTGACTCCATCCAATTCCACCCACCATCTTCAATACGGTGATCGAGCGGAAAAGTATACAAGAGACTGTGGCCCTTGGGGGAGCAGGATGAAACAGCAGGCATAAAGTGTAAAGCACACTTTGAATTAGGTTTGATTAGAGGGAAATGGTTGCTCATTGCTTGGGCAGCTCGTAGCTATGACGATTTGAAGACCGCTGGAGGTATGAGCGTGTTGAGCCCATTAAACATAAGGGCCTTGTTAGTTTCCTTGGTGGTGTGGCGTGTTAGGAGAATTGGGGGCTGTACTGCAACATCATAAAAATACCACTGTAGTCCTGAGCGATTGTAGGAAAAGCCATAAAATCCTTGACAGGCCATGTCTTCTCTTTATCTCCAGGCTCTCGGTTTATGGGAATCGTTCTGCGTGGGGGAGAGAGAGAACTGAAATAAAAGGGGTTTCGTTCATTGTGCATGTTGGTGGCAAACCAACTGTAGCAGCGTGGAAGTGTTTGTGTGAGTTAAAACGTGTATACGTGTACAGGTATGCTAACTATTTGTCTGGGTGTGAGGGTGTCTGCAAGAGTATTTGCATGATGAATGTGAATGTCTATAATTTACAAACCATTTGATGGAATATTGTTCTCAGCGTGGTTTCAATTTAATTTGAATGATCAAGACACAGAGCACATCAGCGTTTTGTTTTTTCTCCATTCCCTGAAGCCTTGCGAGCTACTGTAGAACAGAAAGGACCAGGAGGATACAACGCACACACAAGCACATTATGACACACAAATCCAGACAGACTGATCACATACTCAAACCAGCCAAGTGCTTTGGGCTTTACTCATGAAGAAGTTTTTGCTACATGATTCCACAGTTTAATCAAATGGCGATCCAGGGGGAATAGCTAAAAAGCAAGCACATATCAAAGCATGCAAATTCTTCTGTGATAGTCGTGTTGAGTAAATTAAGTAATCCAGTGCAGAGTGTTCACTTTCATTATCAGTTGACTTCTGTTTTAATGAGCCTCCACGGGTTTGCGAATGTCCTGATGTCATCAATAATAATCAGATAGAGGAAACAGCAGGGGGGGGACTAAATGTGCTGTTCTGGACTGGTTAGTCAGGTCTCTAGTCAGCCAATGTTAGTGCTGAGTGCACTTCTAGCATTGGTGAAGGCTGTCATCTCAGCACGCTGCATCTGCGCCTCTTTTGTCAGGAGATCCTTTGATCCCCTCAGTTGCAGAGTTACAAGCCCACAGCAGAAATATGCTGAATGGATTCATGTATCATCCTCCCCCCTACAAACAGCCTCTGGCCCCCTCACTATTTATGATCATAATAGCTGCCGTTATTTATTAAAGAGAGCGATTGTTGTCCTTGCTCTATAGACAATGTTGTTTTCTCTACCAGAGAGAATAATATTTGTCCTTTTGGTGCGGCCCTGTGTGTGATATGAGGCAGCGTAGTGAATGCGATGGTGATTGATTCCCGTGTTGAACAGTGGAGAGAGGTACAGAGGAAGGCTAATCTGAGTTATGATTGCTACTGTAATCGCATTTTTCCCCCTGCCTCATCCATCTGCCCTACAGTAGCGGATACATGCTGTATTCTGATTACGCCGCACATCTGTCAATAACCAAAAGGAAGGAGCGGCAGCGTGCGCCTGCTCTTTCATGAACACCTTTCACTGGCTTCCCATCACCATGATTTCCAAGATCATGACTCTCTCACTTCTTGCTGTCCAGTTTTATCTTCCTCGCTCACTGATTTGCTAACCTGCCGGAGGTGGCGTCAAGCATTTGGAGTAATCATGCCATCACGTTGGGGGTAAACTAAGCTGTTTTAGATGCAGTGGCGCAGGGCAGAAAATAGCCTCTCGCTTGGCTGTAATTTGACCAGCAGGCAGCTGGACTTGTGAGATGGGAACATTATTTAGTTACCAGGAGTATGATACTAACAGTTTCCCAAGTACAGATGCAGAATGGCGCGATGTCATTAACAGTCAGCCCACGGGGAACAGAGCTGCAAACAGCAAAAACTTCAGGAGGGACGCATTCATTCACAATACCCCAGCGATGAAAGCACACCATGCCAGTAATGAGATGTCTAGAGCTTTGAGCACGGGGTGCGTGCCTGACTATGTGTGATATTTCTTAGTCTTAGAGCATGTGTGCATTTTCGTTTGGGTGAATGTGCATGCTCAAGAATGTGTGAAAGAACAAATTCCTGATGGAAAAGATCCCTTTGCTCCAGTCAGCTTGAATATTTAAACTCTGGCCAGGCTTCCTAGGAGTGAAATAATACACCTAGAGAGATGGAAGTCATTTAGACGCAATGTGTTTGTGGGAAAGTATGAGGTGAGTAAAGGTATGTGTGCGTGTTTTTAAGTGGGTATGTGTGGGTTTCAGGATGGATGGGCTTGTGGTGAGTAAATGACCTGCCTTGATTCAGCCTATCAGCTGAGCTCTCCACCCAGGCTCCCTGATATCCCCTTTCATCCATCTCTATAAGAGAGAGATGACGGAGAGATGGAGAGGCAGTGGCAGACAGAGTGTGGGGGTGAATATGCACAGAAGAGAGTGAAAGATTTCAAGTGCAAGAGCAAGCATAAAGGGGCTAATTAGAGAAGAGGGAAAAATTTGGGAGCAAGTGTGACAAAGGCAGAAGTGAACAAAAAGACTATTAGCCTCAAGTATAAATCTTGAGTAATATGTATGACAAATGGCACCCTGCTCGCACCAGAAGTGCCTCTCTAATATGACTCTGAGTTCCAGTCGATTAAGGGATCATTTGGGGTGAGTTGATTTGGGGCGCATACGGGTACTGTGCAAAAGTCTTGAGCCACATTTCTTTATATTTTGCCAGGAAAATGGCAAATAGCTGCAGTGATTCAGTGAATGATTCGCAAACACAAATGGAGATATACTAAGGCAAAAACAGAGTTTGCAAAATTCTAGCAAGCTTGAAAGTCAGTATTTGGCATGACCTCCTGCATTCTTTGGCAAAGCCTGAACTCTCTTAGGCAGGCTTTCTAATAATTTCTTTAAGTAGTCTTTAGGAATATTTCCCCAGGATTCTTGAGGGACATTATAAAAGTCTTAGTTGGATCCCTCATTGCTTCATTAACGTTGAGGTCCAGGCCCTGGGGAGGCCAATCCATGACTAATAGTGTTCCATTGTGTGTTTTTCTATCCAGGTATGTTTTTTCTTTTCACAAACACACAGTGTTTGTGATCATTGTCATACTCATAATTGAAACCACTAGGAGTCAGATGCCTTCCAGAAGGTCTTGCATTTTCAATTCAAATATGATGGTACATTTCTGCATTTATAATTCCATCAACTTTGACAAGATCCCAAACACCAATGGGTGAAAAGCAACCCCAAACCATGACAGAGCCTGTGTTTAACAGATGGCTGTAGACACTCACGCTCTCTTCTAGCCAAAAATTTCAAATTACGATGTATCACTCCATTAGACCTGTTGACACTCATTTCGCTTTCCTTAAGAATTACTTCTTGAGAGCCACCCTTCCATTCAGACCATTTCTGATCAGAAATGGTCTGAATAGCTTCTTACAGTAGATGGATCAACTGACAGGCCAGATGCATCTCTCATGTCCTGTGTTAGGTCTCTTCTGGATTTTTTTTCCTGATTCTTGATGACATGACTTTCAGATGCTGAACATACTTCTTTTGTCCTCCACTTGCCAAGTTTACTCAAATGTTTTTAAGGATACACTGCCCAGAATCACCTTGTTGGTACAGAAAAAGACTTCATGCCTGTCAGATGTGTTATCATCAGTGTTGGGTAAGTTACTTTAAATTAGTAACTTAGTTACATTACTAGTTACTTCTATCAAAAGTAACTGAGTTACTTCAAGTTACTCGTTACTTTCAAAGTAACTAGTTACTAGGGAAAGTAACTTTGGTTTTACCCAGAATTCTCTTGTTAATGTGTTGCTTCCCTAACTGGATACCCAGCAAGATTGCCAGTCTTCTAGCTTGCTTACATGTTAGCACTATCCTGCCACAAGTGCACTGTGCCACCTACCAACAGAAAGGAAAAAAATAATGTGCATATTTCCCACGCCTGGACCGTCGTCGACTGCTGCCATGATTCTAGCCTACGTCACAGCGTCACGCGCGCTTTTTACATCCAACACAAAAACTGCAGTCGTGGTGCTTTCGATTGTACTCAGAACTCGGAAATTCTGCCTTCCGAGTAGGGAGATGTAGGTAACACCAGACTGCAGATGAGCCGCATACAGGGCTGGACTGGGACAAAAAATTGGCCCGGGCATTTTGACTGACCGGCCCACCGTTATAGAAAAAACCATAAAGCCTTTGAATGAAAACAAATGCTGTTGTGACAGTGATGCACACTGTCTTGTTGGTATATATGTATCAATCTATCAACCGTTTGTTGTAAGATTCAGATAATTATTTGTTGAAAGTAGACATTTTAAATGAGAATAAGAAATAAAAGTATTTCTTTGTGCCCCCCTCTCCCTGTTAATGCCCCCCCTGGCAAAACTTTGCTAGATCCGCCCCTGCACAGTTACCAGCTGTCAGCTACATAAAAAAGGATCCTGGGGTTATTTGTCTCTCAGAAACAGTTCATAACTTCCCTTCAACTCATTCATGTCACCTAAAAGGTAAACCTGTTCCTCCATCACCTGTTCAGCTGTGATGAGTCAGTAAGGACATCTCTTGGTTTCATCTTGCTGTTTCCCTCTCACCACATATCCAAACCATATCATGACCAGCAGCATTTACAGCTTAAATAAAGTCTAACAACAGCTGATCAAGCTTAAACGTGCTGCTGTTGTTTAGCGCGACATCCGCTGGTTTCCTCTTTCTGGCGCAAAGTGGGCGATAAACAAACAAGAGAGACGATCAGCTGATCATTGATCAGTTTCATGATTGAAGCAGCAGCAGGAGAGGGAGGGGAGAGAATGAGAGAAGAAGAAACAGCTGTGCAGCATAAAGACACAGAAGGACTCCAGCTTTGTGTCTTTTTCCATTCTAGCTGAAGTCTGGGACAAACTGTGTTCCTTTTGGCCTCAATACGAAACGCGTAATATTTTCTCTGAATACGGGACGATTCCGTTTTTACGGGACGGTTGGCAACTCTACTAACCTTATGAATAAAATAAAGTTCACTATCAGTAACATCATAGCACCCACCCAGCTGTATAGAAACTCCGTCATGCTAGCTAGTACGCAGTACGAGTTATTATAACTGACTGTAAAAAGTCAGCACAATGAAAATAAACTCCACCTAAACTTGGTTTATATCTGACCCAGATAGACTGCAGGTCATAACTTCTTACCTGAAGTTCAGTTCACACTTGGACCAAAGGCCGCCTCCTCCTTTCCCTCATCCACCTGCTGGTCTCCACCACTTGCTAAAGTTACACTCTAAAAAGTAATCCAGAGGCTTAGTAAATATCACTATAAATATAAGTTAGATGAGCCTGATAAAATCTATGACTATTCTTTTAGTAATTATTTGAGTTTGATAAGTTGAAATAAATGTCTAAAATGTTAACGTATGTGTTTGTGTTAAATTAAGGTATTTATTTACATTTATCTCAGACAAAAAATTCAGCATGTGGTTCACCGAATACCTTCTTTGCATGTACTTAATATTTTTGTTTAAAATTGAATCAAAATATTTGAGAAATAGGTATTTATAGTCATCAGTATCTTGTACTAAAATCATTAATTATTCAAATCAATATTATCTATTGTCAGCAACTACAGCTGAAAAGTGTAAGTAAAACACAATAATGGATTGCATTTATATAGCACTTTTCGGGACCCCCTCAAAGCGCTTTTCAATACCACTATCCATTCACACACTGGTGGATGCAAGCTACAGTTGTAGCCAAAGCTGCCCTGGGGCAGACTGACAGAGGCGAGGCTGCCATATCGTGCCATCGGCCCCTCTGGCCACCACCAGTAGGCGGTAGGTGAAGTGTCCTGCCCAAGGACACAACGACCGAGACTGTCCGAGCCGGGGCTCGAACCGGCAACCTTCCGATTACAAGACAAACACACAACTCTTGAGCCACGATCGCTCCGTCAATTACACGTCAATTACTCTACGATAACTTAGAGTAATTGACTACCATGAGCCTTTTTCATTGTTTTGTTCATTATGTTTTTTACATACTCTGAGCTTTTGTGTTTGCTCTCCTGGTTTGCCATTTATCCTTCAAGTATGTAAGGCTTTGAGCTAAAAGGGAAAAGGCTCTTGTCTTTTTAGTGCTTGTTTATTTCGAGTTATTGCCATGTTTATGAAAATTAAATTTTTGTTTGGAAAAATGTTTAAAATGTGGTCATTTTTCATACATGTATTATGAAACACACAACTACATATTAGTTTGTCTGTTTTTTTAGACTTAGACTACCAGTGAAATATAATAACATTCCTATTTGAATGTTAAGGGGCCGATCGTGGCTCAAGAGTTGGCAGTTCGTGGTTGCCGGTTCGAGCCCGGCGCCGACAGTCTCGGTTGCGTACTGATTGCCTACTGCCTACTGTAGGCAACCAGAGGGCCCGGTCAGAGGGCCCGGTGGCACCAGTGTCCGGCAGCCTCGCCTCTGTCAGTGCGCCCCAGGGCAGCTGTGGCTGCAATGTAGCTGCCATCACCAACGTGTGTGTTGACTGAATGATGCACACACATTCAGGATGACTGAATGTAGTGTAAAGCGCTTTGGGGTCCATAGGGACTAAGTAAAGCGCTATACAAATACAGACCATTTACCATATTTAATATTAAGTACAATTTTGATTACATTCAGTTTACAATATTAAGAAAATGGTGCAAATGCACTGTTTATAAGGTTGGGGAAACCTGCAGTCTGCTGAGACTGAAGAAGTCACTTGGATGAGTGACGAAACGTTTCTCCCACTGAAAATGCTACATTGAGATGAACTGAATCAACCGTTTAGGAGACACAACATTAGTTCAACCCTTGAGTTATTGCGTTTTTAATTCTTGATTAAATGGTAAAATGGTAAATGGCCTGTATTTATATAGCGCTTTACTAGTTCCTAAGGACCCCAAAGCGCTTTACATATCCAGTCATCCACCCATTCACACACTGGTGATGGCAAACTACATTGTAGCCACAGCCACCCTGGGGTGCACTGACAGAGGCGAGGCTGCCGGACACTGGCGCCACCAGGCCCTCTGACCACCACCAGTAGGCAACGGGTGAAGTAAATGGCCTGCATTTGTACAGCCTGCATTTGTACAGCGCTTTTCTAGTCCTTAAGGACCCCAAAGCACTTCACACTACATTCAGTCATTCACACACACATTCACACACTGGCGATAGCAGCTACATTGTAGCCACAGCTGCCCTGGGGCGCACTGACAGAGGCGAGGCTGCCGGACACTGGCGCCACCGGGCCCTCTGACCACCACCAGTAGGCAAACATGGGGTTAGTACAAGTGTCTTGCCCAAGGACACAACGACCGAGACTGTCCAAGCCGGGGCTTGAACCAGCAACCTTCCGATTACGAGGCAAACTCGTAATCGGATTGATTGATTCATACATTCGTTTTAATGAGTCTAACAAACAAGCCAACAAACAAAACCAATCTTCTGGTTGGATACAATGACCAGACTGACAGTAAGTGGGGAAAAAAGAGTCAATGTCCAAAGTAAAGCTTTCAGAAATCTGAAGAACTATTGCTCAAGACTACTTTAAAAATATCAAGGGGTATGGCTCAAGACATTTGCACAACACTAAATGAGTATGCTGTTTGACCTCACACCACCACTTGTGCTACATGTTCAGACGCAGTATCAATTTCAGAGGTAGCGAGAGCAGAATGAGCAAAGGAGAATAGGCTATTTGGAAAAAGAAAACAAAGAGGACACCTCTATACTATAATAATTTTACCATAAACATGAGTCACCTGAATGCCTTTGCTTAGAAAATTGTTTTGTTTACTAAATGAATACAAAGTAATTTAGAAAGAAATGCATCCGGTGCTGAAATGTCCTTGCTTATCCAAACCAATCTTCTGGTCCTTGTACCTGACCCACCAACCTACCCGCGGAGGTACGACTTCGAGAGTTGTGATTTGTTCTGAGTGTCAACTTTATTTTTAAGTTGGAGACAATGACTCAGAGAAAGTAATTTTAAAACACATAAGCTCTATATTAGAAAACTGTGGACAAGGGCGGCGATGCGTATAAAAATTCAAAGAGTATGGTTGCCCTGATAACACAGAGAAGGAAGCTCAAAAGCAAAATTGCAGATTATTACAGGTTTTTCCTATCGGTTCTGTCAGTTATACAATGCTCTCCTAAGTGAGGTCTGAGATTGGGGAGCACAGAAACCCATTTACAAAGTCTGATGAAGGAAAGACAATCAGACAGACACAGAGGTGACAAACTGACAGTTTAACTAAACGTATCTAAGACCCTGTTGTCTGGTAAAACTTAAATTAAGCAGGCTTAAAATGACATTAATGATCTTTCATTGTATAATAAGCCCACAACTAAATATCACATTGAAAAGTTTAATTCAGTAAGTTAGTCTAAAAAATGGGAAGTATGGGTAACAATTTGTGTAAAAATGTGTTTTTTCTTAGACATAAATTTGGCCAGTCCAACAGCTGAACATTTGAACAAGTGGGATCAACCCAGCTTGTATTAAACTGGCATTTCCTTTGAAATCAGAGCTCTCCTTTACCGGCTTTCCTATCCTGCCACATGGGCAGACATAAGGCACATAGCCACATAAATGTTGTGCATCTGTGCCTGTCATTAGCTCAGCCTGCCAATAAACTGTGAGTAAACTGTGCTAATGTTGTTCTAATGAATAACTTTCGAGAGGGGATTACTTGCAGTGCCTGCTATAGCGCTAATTCAAGATAGATGTTGACATTTTTCTACAGCTACAATTGCGATATCTATATTTAAGCCCTTATTTATCCAGGGATAATTTGCAGAGCATGCTGAGACTGCAGGTTCCTTTACAGCAAAGCACAGCTGACACACATTCATACACAGAGAGCTGCACAGCCCAACCGCATCACAAGGGTCAAGAAGTGTGCATTCACTTTCCAGTCTAAAATACTGTGGGATTCCAACCAGTGACCTTGACCACCAGCTGCTTGTGGCACTAACAGCTGTGTTATAATTATATATCCTTTACACTATGGTTTTCATCAGAGAGCAAACCAGAAAAGATAAACTACAGCACTGCAGCTGTCAAATGCAGATTTCAAACTACAGCATTTGTCTCTACAGTATTTTTGTCATGTTAGTCTTTCCTTTGGGTAATTGCAAGCAGTCATATTTTTAAAGGTTCCTTGATTACTCATTCAAACACAGGAAGGAATGCAGATTACTCCTCTTGGTTTCAAGGTCAAATCTCTGTAGGAAAAAAGTAAACCCGCATATACGGTGCTTTTGTAAAATGTGTGATGTTGTAAAGAAACTAGCATTTTATTTATGAGCCTAGAGCCCCAGTGACTACAGATTAACGCTACACAATTAATCGAATTTTAATCTTGATTAAATAAATGTGACTGAGTGATACTAAAAATGCATGCTTCACCAGTAGAATGCAAAGCAAAAGCAAATCAAGCAAGATGGAACAGCAGGCATAAAGCGTAAAGCACACTTTGAATTAGATTTGATTAGAGGGAATTGGTTGCTCATTGCCTGGGCTGCTTGTAGCTATGACGATGATGATGCAGCTTGAAGTTTCCTGGGCTAAACTCAATGAGTAATCCTATGTTAAAAGATATACAACAAAATTTTAATGTAAGAAGGTGAAGAACATCTCCCTCAAAGCAGGTCACCATCTGCTGCTTGGGACAAGTGATGTTAACCAGAAACAAACCATATGCAAAGAGTGCTGTCGAGGTGTGTCTGCACTGCAAAGCAACACAACTTATTAAATCCCTCGAGAATACACCATACACTACAGTATAATTAATGCATGAGGGCCAAGACAAACAATGCAACGCTTGCTAACGTGAATCATTCAACGTCAACTCAGACATCCATAAAAGTGAGCCTGTACAGCATGTCAGGATATTCATGCAGCTCACAAAGGCTTACTGAAATCTCCAATGCAATCCCATTCCATTTGGGCAAAGACATGCGTCCTCTGAAGACGGTGAATAACGCAGACAAATTTCACGACAAAGGATATGGTTTCCCTTCGATTAGTTGTTTTTTCTTTTTTTTCTTTTCTTTTTTTTAACAAAAAAAGCAAAGTTTAAAAAACAAACAAACAAAAAAACCCAAACAAAAAAACAAAGAACAAAAAACAAAAGACAAAAACCAACTACCACAACAACAACAGAGAAAAAAACAAACAAAAAAACCCCCAAACAAACACAATAAGCAGTCTGAGACATGTAAACGGAAAACTAATACAGTATATATAATTCGGTCTACCACTCCTTTACACATTTGTCCTGACAAACTCAACCCACCATTGGAGTGGGGCTGCCCCTCTCCCTATGGTTTTCTTCAGATCATCAGGTAAGTAATCCAATAGCGGGTGCCATATATCCAAAAAAAATATCATTGCCACTTAATTTTGCACTCAGTCTTTCCATTGGTAAAACTCTAAAGATTTCTTTATACCACTGAGTTATTGTTGGTGGTTTTTCATTAATCCAATTGAAAAGAATACATTTTCTTTTTTCTTTTTTCTGTTTTCTTTTTTCTTTTTTCTTTTTTGTTTTTTTGTTTTTGTTTTGAAGAATACATTTTCTTGCCAAAAACAATAATTTACATAGTAGCATATATTTGAATCTCTGAAATATTACACTTTTCATTCCCGGTGTAAAGTGCCAATTATTTCTAAAAGGTGTTAGATAACTCAGTATAGGATTACTTTCAGTGTATTTATTCATATCACGCCATGTTTTTAAGTAAGTATCAATCATTACTTTGTTATGTTTTTTAATATATTTACTTACTAGTTCGCTTAGGAGATTAAATGGCGAACATGTCCAGGCTTCAAGGGGATTCTCTGTCTCTTTTAGATATGCGTGGATCCATTCATGTATAACTCTACTATGACATAACCAGTTATACAGCAAAATGTTAGGAAAGGCAAGACCCCCTTTATCTTTGGGCAGCTGTAACGTTTTCATACTTAATCTGAGTTTCTTACCCCTCCAAATAAACCTTGACAGATCTTTTTCAATTTCTTTTACAATTTAGTTCTTTTTTCAAAGTAGCAAAACCTTCTCTGTATGCAAAACATTGCATGGGAAATGGAGAGGGATCTCACACCTCTCCAGTAATTTGCTACATGTTTATGTCACAACCATCATGCAGGTGCAATGAATGGAGTGAAAGATTTTATATTTTGCTTTTAGCAGATGCGTTCAGGCCAGGTGAACAAACACCCTTATTTGTTTGCAAAGATTAATTTATAGAGTGGCAGCTCAATCTATAGGTGAAAGCAGTGGTCTGTTGATTTAATGTTGTGCAAAATTTTGGTGCATTTTTATTAAAATGTATATTTTATTTTGATGGAAAGATTTCTACAGATGTAAAAGCAGGTTTTTGTTTACATGCCCGCTAGCTTAGAGACTTATTCATCATGAAGAAAACAAGACATAACAGAACATCTTCAACCGGTTTTTTCACTCGCTAACGAGGGAAGTTTTTGGTCAAGAACCAGCTCTTGGAGCTCACGCTCCTAACCTGTCTCATGCCCAAAATCCTTCCAAGAGCAGCTTCCCTCGCAGCTATTTATTAACAAACTGTCACAATACACATTACAATACAAGCACC
>NW_005187471.1:1121779-1143407 GCF_000239375.1 Pundamilia nyererei
ACCAAAAGGGTCATAAAAGCAGGAAGCTTACAACAGAAGAAACAGATCTGTCAGATAGGATGTATCTACATTAAAACCTGTCCAGCACAGAGTGGCTGGAGAGGTGGTCAGGATCAAAGGAATGTCTTGATCCTATAGCTTGAATTCAGAGTTTACAAATGTAAGAAACCCAATGACAACATTCAACAATTAGACTTAACACCTACTACAAATAATGTCATTATCAGAGGAAAGAAATTCTGGTGCAGCCAAATCCTAAACGGTAGATGTAAATGGTGGAAGTTCAGCAGTATTAGAAGCTGTCGCTGTGCTCACTGTGGGAAGCTATTAAATAAACAAGGACTTTTTCAGGGCTAAAGTGGTGTAGTTAGCATACTCTGGAGAGATGAATGAGGTTAAAAAAAGTAATATCATAAGAACTATGCACTTAACATAGCCCCTGAGCCCCTTTCTCCTTGTGAATGCGCCATTAGTCATTTTGATGATTCATCCTGCATACAATGGTCTAATTGTCTGTAGCAACCGTTCCCTTTAGATGTGACCTTTACGCAACCTTAAAGAGGCAAGCGCATGGATTTATTTATAAGACACAAATGTGCCATTGTTTCATTCCTGCCCATAACACCTGCAGCAAACACCATAGACGAAATATACCCCAAGGAGAATGCCTAAAAGGACATTTCAGTGCTGTCTCTTTAGTTATGACGTATCATTACAACTAACCTTGTTTGATTCATCCATGGTGGTTAATGCACACACTAGGGGCGGAGCTAAGTGACCTACTATAGGGGCTTTAGGCTCATTTGGATTCACAGATATGGAGGACACGGTACAGTGACTATCTGAGGTTAACAAAAATCAGACTTCAGCACAGGGGGATGTTGGTCGACTGTTTCCTCCTGACAAACACAACTGATTTCTGTTAACCTCTGACATGATTATCTCTAACAAAATGGGTGGGTAAAGTGAGAAATGATAAAGCAACACCTCTATGTGTAATTATGCAGGGCGATGACAAACGATGTCTTTTGTCATTTAATATGGGAGACTTGACGTGGCTGTCAGCCTATAAAAGCCAGCTTCATTATATTTTGAGTTATCTCATCTCTGCCCTTGGTTTCTTATTTTCCAGTTAGTTGTGGAACTTGATTAAGCTGTTTATCCAGGTATCCCTGTGGGGGGTATAGTGCTGAGTCTGAAGGAAGTTGGATTGTCTTTTCTTTTCTTTTTCTTTTTTTTACACTATACCAGTCTTTAATGTGGCTTGACTGTTCCCACAATATGAGTTAAAATGAACCATTACCAAATTTTCAGCACTGCTTATAAAATATTTTCCTCTCTTCTTTCTGTCTTTCATTTTTTTTTAATCCTGCATTGAAATTTTATTATGCTTTAAGATTGATATCTGCAGGGAAGGTAAGTGAGTAAAGGAGTCTGTGTCAGGCTTCTGCTAGTTTCCTTCAGGCACGATCTCATGCACCAATTTTTCTCATGCTAATCTGTTACTGGCCAAAATACATAAAAACTGAGGAAGTGCTACTCAATCAGTCAATGGTGAGGAGAATATGTAGACATGCCATTGCTCCAATGATAAATTGCAAATTTTAACTGAAATCTGTCATAAGCTAGCAGTAAAGATAGACACAGACGTTATAAAAAGTCTATAAAAAACACAATAAAATGAAAAAAAAACTTAAATGCCAGATGTTATTCAAGTATTACAAGTATTAGTCCAAATTTCTTTATTTCAAATTTTGGTTTTCCTTTCACACATTGTATAGCATGTACGTTTGCTAATACAACAATTAAGCCATAGAAGACCTGAAGGATTACCATAATGGATTGGGACTTGGGAAGCCAGCAGTGGCAGGATGTGACTGGGGAACAGATGGAAAGCTTCTCTCTGCTACTGCTGACTTTGGCATCCCGTGCTGCTGCACTTGGCTCATTGGAAACTGGGTCCCAGTATGGTTGACTACCTGCTGCACACACTGCACAGAATGCATAAAGTTTTGGTTTTGCAATGACTTTTCTCTTTTTCTAGGAAGATTAGACGCAACATCTGGGCTCATAATAGCTGTGAATCCATACCCTCAACGTACAGAGTCAGAACAAACCAACTCCCATGCAGAAAAACTCATAACATACTTAATTTTGGCAAGATATTTAATTTTTTCCTAATACCGTATGAAATTCTTCAACCTTCATTCTGCTCTGCTGCTGTTATGTTCTGTGATGTTAAATCAGTAAACTTTCTACTTTAAAACCTCAATTTGGGAAACTGTGTAAAATACTTATGACACATGCTGCTCTAAAACCTGTGTATACCTTTTAGCATTGATGGTGCCTTTCCAGATGTGCAGGCTGCCAATGGGCACTAATGCACCCCCCATACCATCTGGCATGCGCTCCTTTGAACTGGATGATGACAACAAGTCGGATGGTTTCTCACAAGAGGTCCTCCAGACTAGAGACTAAATATCAGTCTTCAATGTGAATTTTTTCACAGGACCAAACCCCCAAAATTGACATTTCAACAGTTTTCCCATGGTGCATCAGTCCATTTTAAATGAGCTTGGACCCAGAGAAGACAGCAGCATTTTTAGATCATGTACACATATAGCTTCTTCTTTGCATGTCAGACCTTTAACTAGCTTTTTCAGGTCCTGAAGATCTAGTATTGATTTTTAACCTTTCCTACAGAGATTTCTCCAGATTCTCTCAATTTTATTTGTCAATATTCAAATTTGATAATATGTGTGTGTTATTCTGTAATTGTTCCACAATTTGTTAATGCTGTTTCTTTCAGAACCTGTAACCAGCTTTGCTAAATAACCAATTTACCAGTTAACCTAACTGAGTTGTTTTAATACCACTTACTTTTCCAGCCTTATGTTGCCCACATCCTAACTTTAGAGTAGAATGACAGCAGTGACAAGAAAATTGGATTGGATTATTGGATGACTGCAAAAAAAGTTAAAAATGTTAAATTATCAGATTAATTTGACCAAAATGATTGGTTATAATACGTAATAAACACTATGTTTTAACAGTTGTAATTTATGTAACAGTTGTTACATTAATCAACTAAAAAGAAAAGAACAGTTAGATTAAGTTGGAAAACTAGTCATTAGGTGGTGCTCTAGGCTATGTTATATGTGTCGAGAGAAGGTCATATTTAACCTTCTCTCTGAGCTGTGCTATTCGTTGTCAGCTAATTTGAGTTGTAATGCTAGCGTCTTGATGACCCCAAGCAGTCAGTGTAGTTTTAAGCTTGGATGAGCAGTAAGTCAATAATATTGACAAAACTGCTATCAGCAATACTGGAGGGTAAAAGGCCTGTTTTAAACAGGCACAGACCTGGTCTGTTGTAATATTCGGAAAAAATCACTACGGTAACATAGTTAGAACAGTAACACTTGCGCTGATTAAGTCGCTAAAACTAGATTTTCACAAACCTTCTCAGCATTCTTTTCACAATAGTCCCAAATTGCCACAAAGCCTATATATCAAACTGTTACGTGGGACAAAATCCCGGAAGGCTGGGGAGGAGGGGAGTGGAATTAGCCTGCCTTTCTTTTTCCAGTCTTGATCACGGACTAAATATCAGTCTTCATTCATATATGATTTGTAATGGAATTTCTATTGATCAAGCATCTTTTCTATATTTTGTACAGGCCAAATTCACTTGCCTTTAGTGTTTCCACTTAGCGTCTTTGAATGCAGAAATGGGAACAAACAGAAAAGAAAGTTCTGGCACAATCAGCAAGATTCTAAGCCAACAGGACCCCCCCTCCATTTGTAGGCTACAAATGTAATCACTGTGCCATTTTTGTCCATTTCGCCTCCTCCATTTGGGCCACAGGAAAATTAAGTAACTAATCTGTCTCTCTCTTACCTCAGTTTTCATCTTAATTGCTGCATCAAATAAATAGGACAAATCTCTGCACCAGGTCCTAATCACTTATCTGCCATTAGTACGTCTAGCCAAGGGGTGTAATTGGAGCAGAGGAAAATAACTTATCATCAACACAGATACAAGGGTGGCCGGCTATGTGCAAAGCAACTATTGTCAGTTCAGAGAAAAATAAAGGGATTACGCTGCAAATTCTGCGGTGGTGTAAGTTAAATGTGCTCTCATGTATGAATGTTTGTGAGCTCTGCGTTAACTTGTGTGAGCAAATGTCCACACGTGTGCGACTTATCTTTAATATTTGTGTGACTATATCACAGGATCTCAGCGCACTGCGTGGATGCTGTGTGTGCCGTCATTTTTCGTGTATACTGAAAGCCAGTAGATACATCCAGAAACAAAGTCAGCTAGAGATAAGACGCCTTGGGGCTAGAAATTTCGCCTGTCTCCTGACAAAACCCATTGATAACTATAGCTCAGCTCCTTCAGGCTGAAGAGCAGAAAAGAAAAGGAAGAAAAAAAGAGAGAAGGCAATAATCTTTCTGTAAATGCCAACTCAGAGTTTAACACTCTACAAAGTCACCTCTAATTTAGATTCATAAAAAAGATTGCATGCGTCAGATCTTTCTAAGTAGATAGACATTTAGGAGCCAAACTTAATTTCCTTAGTTGGCAAACACCTCTGCAATGTGTGATCGTTCAATTAAAGGGAGCAGCTGTGAGTCTCAATGATTTGTGTTTGCGTGTGGTGTGTGCAGGTCAGCAAAGTTACTTTGGTCTACAACATTTAACCCTATTATGTTGCAAGTGAATGGAAAGCAATATTCACTGATGTGTGAATATTCCCTCCCTCCCCCTCAGCAGTTGTATTTTTCATTCTCAATTAATATGACGAGCCGCATTCCAAGTGTTGATTGATGTTGATTGAAACATGTAAAGGGCATCAAAGAGCAATGAGAGCTGAATTGTCGGCCCACATACGCGCACACACACACACACACACACACTGGGCAAAGTGAATTTCTCTCCACTGTGTGTATATGTCTGTCAGCTTGCGTGCATGCCCCAGTGTGCACACCCTTGACTCAGTGTGCCTGGGAAGGAGCACATAATTTACAAAATATCACAGATAATCGTGTCGAGATTAACGATCTCATTTTGATTAATGCTTAATGTTTAATTAACTCAACTTTAGGTCTTCGGCTTGTCGGAGGTTCCCCTGCATAGCAAATAGGCTTCTCGCTCAGTGTCAGGTACACCACGGGAATGAGTACATGCCGGTGAGGAAGTGGGACGGATAAATTTCATATTAATCTTCTGGGATGATATTTGTGGGTGCCAGTAGCAATGAATAATTAATATTACCTAAACAAAATGAAGAATAACAAAATAATAAATAGTACACGGCGGAATGTGTAAATGTACAGTAGGTGAGAGATTGTGTGCATACTTCTATAAAATATGTCCCACATCTCTGAAACCATATTTTACATTTGAACCCTTCAAGCACTGAAATTCTATGTCTAATGTGAAACATACATAAAAGTTTACACACTTGAGTGTGCAGCCATATGCCAGAGCAGGGGAGATTATGCCAATACTGGGTATAGTATGCACGAGCATGTGTGAGCGCATAGTGTGCTGGTGATTATACGCACCGCCTTTTATCTAAGACTTTTCTTTGAAGCTTACGTTGGCATACAAAACAAAGTAACCATGAAATTGACACGCCATCCTTTGGTCCGACCATGTGCACATCCAAATTATCCATTTGGTTGTCTGGAAGTCCTTCTAGTAATAATTCATCAATGTAAAAATCTCTACCTTTCAATATGTGTTATGTTCTGTAGCCAGGATATGAAAGCCTACAGTTGTCTCAGACATTTTTCCCCCTCCTGTCTCTCAGCTCCTCTTCCTGCTGCTTTCTTCTCCCAGCTGGCATACCCTGCACCAGTCTGATAACATGATTTCACGCAAAAGTGAAATCCTCCTCATGTCTGATGTGTGCATCTCTCACTCAATTCCCTTCTTTCCCCAGCATCAACCTTTCCTCTTCCTTCACCTCCTGTTATACCCCACCTGACATTTTTAGGGAGTCTGCTCAAAGGGAAAAGATGCTTTGTGGCACTGGCAGGTCAAAGTGTGTGTGTGTGTGTGTGTGTGTGTGTGCGTGCATGCACATGAGAAAGGAGGTGGTGGAGAAATCACTGCCTTTGGCAGGTGTGTCCCCATATGTATAAAATACTCAGCAAGAGAGCAGTTGCAGGGAAGAGAGAAGAGGGAGTGTAATTGGCAGGTATGCATGTGTCGTAGTGGTAAATGGGAGCTCTGAAGGGTAGCTTCGCATTTGGGAGTATCTTTAATATCAGATTAAGCATCTGACGGATAAAGGAAAGGGAGGGAGACAGAGGAGAGATTGAATGCGTGCAAGTGTGTCTGTGAAAGGCTACACCCTTAAGAGAGACAGAAAATGAATTTTTGAAAGATAGCCAAGAGATAAAATGACATTTACGGATCAGAAATTCACAAGTCTTCCATTCTTGAACATCAGGCAGTCTGTCCTTTCCTTGGGAGCGATCTGTCACCTCAGTTGGGCCCCTGAGCTTGGTAAAAATCATGCAGATGGAAATGGTGTGCAAAAGCAGCTCTACTTTGTGCCAGCTCTTCTGATTTACAGAAAAGAGTGGTTGTGGTGAGTAGAGCCTTTTCAGAAAAGTTTTTCTTCTTTTTAACTGCATTTTAATCCAGGAACCACATTCAAGCTTTGTCACGTTCGCCCTATTTCTCAATTTGCCTCTTTCACGCCACTTCCACTTTGCTTAAGAAGATCCTTACACTTTACTCCCAACACATTTTTTCCAAGCAGTAACAGTCCAATTCAAACTTGTATCCATGACCACAAGAGTTGTACACCTACTGCTTTACTGAAGCATGAGCAAATCGATCCACGGGGGCGTTTATGGTTCTAGGACTGGCATGGGATCCTTTCAGAGTGTGTGAAATGTTTGGAAGTGAGTATAAAAGCAATAGAATCAGGACCTCTGATTCCTTTTCTGTTTGGTTATCGAACACTGAGTTTGGGGGCACCACAGGGAGCATAATCTACTTTTTGTTTTTATGAGTTGGGGTGACCAACTTGTCTGTTACCAAACAAACCTGCACAACACTAGAGAACGGAGATTTGGCAAAAGCATGAGCATCACAGACAAAATTTCTTTAGATGCAACTTCAAAAGCCCTTCTTCTGGTTTATTTACTTTACTTTACTTCTGTGACTCTGTTTTTTTCTAGTATCATTGGTTTGCAGCATAGCATAGCTACAAACTGAGCAGCTGTCCTTTTTTTATCCTTGATCAAATACACAAAGGTTTTAAGAAAAATGACCAAAACCACCACCCGAGGAAATTCCACCCTATGAAACATTAATCTAATAATGCTGAATTATTTTACAAACTGGCAGTAAAACACACAGACAATCAGTCAATCAAAATTAGGACTGAGTGGCCATAAAAGAAGAAAAAATCTATTTAAATTAAAACCAAATTATTCCTTTATTTTAATATGTTTCTTAAAAATTAATCTACAATCACAATATTAGATAGTTAAAAACAACAGCTCCACTAAATCAACAAATCAATATGGCCAACTTGGGGCACTGAAGAGTGCCCGGGGCTGCTACCCACTACTCACTAAACGGGTCTCACTGCAAATCTTACTGGTGCACTTTATTTTTGTGTCCTGGAGTTCTTACTGACATGCATAAGTGTAAAGAGGGGACCTTATCAAAAGTGCCTAGCCTAGTAACAAGCTGATGTTGCACCATACAAAAAGGAAAAACTAAAAAGCATCAGATTGCTAACTCTAAAGCATACAAATTAACAAGACAGGGCAACTCAGTTAAAATGCAGAACATAAAAAGGTGGACATGTGATTAACGCATTAAACACAGTCCGGCTAAAATTATCATTAGGAAATATAAGAGACAACCCATGAAAAGCAGAAAAATCCTTCTTATCCAGGGTTTGCACTACTTTAGCAGCCTAAGAGAGCCTATCCCAGCTCTCTTAGGGTGAGAGGCAGGGTAACACATACAGACAGACAACCAGTCGCACTCACATTCACACCTATGGGCAACTTAGAATGAACCTATTCCCACTAACGGCATGTCATTGGACTGTGGGAGCAAGCCGGAGTACCTGGAGAGAACCCACAAAGACACGGGGAGAACATGCTCCACACAGAAAGACTCTGGCCTGATGGTGGAACTGAACTCAGGACCTTCTTGCTGTGAGGCAAGAAGGTCCTGAGTGCTGCCTCGAGGCAAAACAGTGTGAATCTATTCACTGTCAGGTAATAGACAGCATTTCTTTCTGTACAATGCTGATGGGCCAGCTGAAACCAAGCCTATCCTAAAACCAAACGACAGTGGTATATGAGTCCCTAAATCCAAACCTGTAAATGAATTAATACGTTTATCATCATTCATTTGTCAGCCAAAAGCAGAGTCGGAGTTGACTTAATATAATATGTGATACACAACAGTTTTAAAATATTTATAATATATATGTCAGGCAATGCTGGAGCGATGAGAGAGAGAGAGGGGAAGGTGTTTTTTTAAATTCATTCCAAAACACCACTGCAGATAACATTCATCAATCCCGCAATCACAATAGAGAATTTCTGCCTAAGTGAACGTCTGGTGGACGGCTTTTACAAGCCAGTGAGAAGGTGGCAGCTGACTAAAAATAGCCCTGCAGCAGGGTCTCATAAATGGGAAGGAGAAACAGTAAAGGGGAACGAAACGAAAAAAAAACACACACACACACACACCCAAGTGGTGATTTCATTTCCCTACCTGTCATATCGCGGCTAAATAACTCTGGTCAGGGTATTACAAGCGCTGGGCTCGATGGCTCTGAACAGCAGTCCCATACAGGTGGGAAATGAGTAGGAGGAAAATAGGGGAAAGGAAAGCGATAAGCAGGAGGGAAGGGTGAGTGAGGCAAAAACAAAAAGGGAGAGTAGAGAAGATGGATAGACCGAGAAGTAGAGGTGGAGAGGGGAGAAGAAGTGAGAAAAACGATGCTGCGAAAGGAATGAGGAAATGGAGAGGAAACTGAGAGAGACGGAGAAACAGAGAGGTGAGAAGACAAGTCTTAATAAGAAAGAGAAGGATGAAAATGGGACGAGGAATCGGAATGCCCGAAGGAACAGGAGAGAGTCCTGCTGTGCGTGCTCGTGCGCGGACACACACGTAAAACACGCACACACACAGACTGAGGTAGACTCTGACAGATGGAATTACACACTCCTATAACTCTGTAACTGTAGTGGAACACACACAAAGGTGACAGTTGACTTTCTGCAGCCAGAGTTCTCTGGGCAAGGTTACATCCTCAGCAAGTTTACACATGTCTCTCTATCTCTCACCCTCACACAGACTCTGTCACACACCCACGCACAGATAGAGAGAAACAAAGGTACTCTCACTGCTTCCAGTACCATATTGTGACAAACTGCAGTGGGGTCCTGCCAAGAGAAAGACGTGTGCATGTGAGTGGTAGAAATGAGAGGTGGATGTGGAGAGCAAAAAGTGTGGGAAGGAGTAGAAGAGAGTGAGGCTCACTTAGAGGCAATGACAAAGAGAAAAAAATGAAAGTAAATGGGGTACATTTTGTATTTGTGCCCAAGCACAGCAGGGACAGGACACTATTTGCTATTAAATGACAGGGCTAGACTGACAGTCATTAAAATCTGTGCACACAGTGGGCAGTGCAGGTATTATTATACTTAAAGGTATCCCAGTCTTCGAGCCAGGATAAGAGTGCATGATCTGGGTGTATTTAGGCTTCAAGGACACTTGATTGAAGTCATAAAAATGAAAGATGACTTGTTGGAACGGAGTCACTGCGGAATCTCTCCCTTAACTTCTCTTTTCCTCCCACCCCTCCTGCCTCCACCCCTCTCTTTCCCCTCCCCTCTCCCCTCTCTCTCCTCTGCGGGCTCTTTATCCTGCCAAAACAGTGCCTTCGTCCCTCACCCTCAGAGGTAGAGGCAGGGATAATTGAAAAAGTTCTCACACTGGGAGTTTAGTAAAGGAGATAAGAGGAGAAGTTGGAGGGTGTGAAAAGTGTTAACTGCACAACAAATATACAGGATGAATGTGTTTGTTTGGTGAGAGGGAGGGAGACAAAGTAAGAAGAGCAGGAAGAGAATTTTTCTGCCTTGAGTAAAAAAAGAGGGGGGGAAAAGTCAGTAAGCAATAAACGGAGAGTTTGTGTGTGGCAACCGGGCAAGGGAGGGAGCGAAAGAGAGAATGAAAGCATTATCTTATCTACTTTAGCCATCGCTACTGTCCACTGGCTCAGAGTATAATACCCACTTATGCAAATACATCCACATCTCTGTTCCCATGATACAGTGGAAGCCCTAACACCAGTTTAACAAAGTGTGTTTTTGTGTCAGCATGTGTGCAAATGCACCTCTTGGGTCTGTCTCTAGTTGTGTGGATTCTGTGTGTGCAGGAAACTGCCGTGCCAGAAAAGACGCCAACATCCCCTCCTCTATCTCTCTACTCATCCCTCCAGCCATCTATCCATGCCTGGCTTCCCTTCATCCCTCATTCTCTCTTCCTGGCTCCATACAGTACTTCCCTCCCTGCTGATATCCCTCTCTCCGCTTTCCTTCCATCTTTTTTCTTTCCAGCCCCCTCTCTCCCTGCTTTCTTCTTCTCCTCCTCTCCCATTCCCTCCTTCTGTAACTGTCTTTTTTCTTTTCATGGCCACCTCAAATAGCTTCAGATCAATCAAAGGCATTCACCGGAGTTTGTTAGTGAGCCTCTTTTGTGAGAGAAAGAAGCCATGGACCCAAGGGTCTGTTGCCCTCATAATTAAATAGCTAGAGGACTGAATGTTTTCCCTCTGGAGGACCTCCTGCACTCACCGCTGACAATCTACTTCAGAGCGATTTGTGCTGCTGTAAAACTAATCACTTAGGCTTGTACAATCCCAGGCATGCTATAGAGAGAAACCAGCAATATTATTAGGTTTTGGAAATGTCCACTGTTAATAAAAGCCCTTGGAGAAGCAACTGATGCTAGTTTGAAAGCAGGGTTAAACCTCTGGTAGGCTGGAAAGTGGATATAGGTATCAACAGTCAGTGGGATGGACAGCTCCGGGTCCAGAAACTGTCAATCACAAACTGATTTACGTAAAGCTGGAAAATAAGTTGTGTGTGTTGCAATCAATATCTCATTCTTTAAGTGCCACCAAGGAACAAGAATTGACCAGCATTTCTTTTAGTGTATGGCCTGCTGTACGTATATATCCACAAATATGTGCACTGACTTTGTTGTTGAAGCAGAAAGGAGCCAGGTGAAATCACATTTGTTCAAAACTCTGAGCTGAAATTAATTGTTAAATGTGAATACTTCTGAATCGTTCATGGAATACATTTGGCTTTCAACAATTGTAACCTAGTTAGAAATAACGTTATCAGCAGTGGATCAAATTAGTATGTGAAAGCTGTCACTTGTAGTGACAAACCGAAAGAGAATTGTCACTCAAATCTATTCTCGTTTGATGCTCATTCTCACGGAGCATCAAATACTGGTGTTTTTTAAAAACTGCTGTGTCACAGATATGTGCATGCAACACACTGGGTTATTGCAATATTAGATCTCTGCTCCTCTTGGCGGTCACTCATGAAAAAGAGATTTTTAATCTCAGTGAGAGTTTTACCTGGACATAGTGATAAGATAACTGACCAACCAGGAACCATAATCGGTGATTTCTAGCGAAATGTCTATTTCATTCATGCGCAACATGCACACAGCAACTCAGGTGTACACTCACAACCACATGAGAACACGTCATTAATGTGGAAGCTCTTTGTTGTTAATGAAGACTCGAACACTGTGAAAATGTTTGTAACAGCAAATGTAATTAGACACTTAACTCACCCTCCCCAGGTTTAACATGTAGATTTTAATAAAAGCTAACAAAAGTAAAGTGGCTAAAGCTAAAGCTGTGGAGACAAGTGATAAAGAGAAAAGGATTGATGTCCTTTATCTGGTGAAAATTTAATTTATAAAAATTAAAATTATGCAAGTACATGACATTTATTTAGTTATATCATTTTGCAATATAATTTGTTGCACCTTTTCTTGTTTGGTAAGGTAAAACGTGTCAGGTAAATGTGGGTGTACAAGAACTCATATTCAGGGAATTATTTGTACCTCTTTCCTGTAGCAGAGCTCTTTATTATCCAGTGAAAGGACATCTGGTACCTGAGATTTTGGCTAAAATTCTAAGGTTTAATTATTTTTCTAATTTGTATTATGAAAAAAAAATTTTACATTGAAGAAACAATGTTTTTCTCCGTATATGCTGCACGTTAGAGTTTTTAAAAAGAAAATCAGAATCAGGAAAAAATAAAAATCAGCAGGGTACACTTCAGCCATGAATATTGCAATCGGTGATAAATAAAGGATAGATGGATCTCTCATTTCCACTTGCTATAAATATACAGTGGCTTGCAAAAGTATTTGGCCCCCTTGAATTTTTCCACATTTTGTCACATTACAGCCACAAACATGAATCAATTTTATTGGAATTCCACGTGAAAGACCAACACAAAGTGGTGTACACACGAGAAGTGGAACCAAAATCATACATGATTCCAAACATTTTTTACAGAAAAATAACTGAAAAGTGGGGTGTGCATAATTATTCAGCCCCCTTTGGTCTGAGTGCAGTCAGTTGCCCATAGACATTGCCTGATGAGTGCTAATGACTAAATAGAGTGCACTAAATTTGCACTAAATCATAGTGCAAATGATGGATGGCTGTTCCCTCCACGGTGCTGTGTGTTATCTAATGTCAGTACAAATACAGCTGCTCTGTGACGGCCTCAGAGGTTGTCTAAGAGAATATTGAGAGCAGCAACACCATGAAGTCCAAAGAACACAGCAGACAGGTCAGGGATAAAGTTATTGAGACATTTAAAGCAGGCTTAGGCTACAAAAAGATTTCACTGCACAAAGTTGGCCTTTATGGAAGAGTGGCAAGAAGAAAGCCATTGTTAGCAGAAAACCATAAGAAGTCCCGTTTGCAGTTTGCCACAAGCCATGTGGGGGACACAGCAAACATGTGGAAGAAGGTGTTCTGGTCAGATGAGACCAAAATGGAACTTTTTGGCCAAAATGCAAAACGCTATGTGTGGTGGAAAACTAACACTGCACATCACTCTGAACACACCATCCCCACTGTCAAATATGGTGGTGGCAGCATCATGCTCTGGGGGTGCTTCTCTTCAGCAGGGACAGGGAAGCTGGTCAGAGTTGATGGGAAGATGGATGGAGCTAAATACAGGGCAATCTTGGAAGAAAACCTCTTGGAGTCTGCAAAAGACTTGAGACTGGGGCGGAGGTTCACCTTCCAGCAGGACAACGATCCTAAACATAAAGCCAGGGCAACAATGGAACGGTTTAAAACAAAACATATCCATGTGTTAGAATGGCCCAGTCAAAGTCCAGATCTAAATCCAATCGAGAGTCTGTGTCAAGATATGAAAACTGCTGTTCACAAACGCTGTCCATCTAATCTGACTGAGCTGGAGCTGTTTTGCACATTAGAATGGGCAAGAATTTCAGTCTCTAGATGTGCAAAGCTGGTAGAGACATACCCTAAAAGACTGGCAGCTGTAATTGCAGCAAAAGGTGGTTCTACAAAGTATTGACTCAGGGGGCTGAATAATTACACACACCCCACTTTTCAGTTATTTATTTGTAAAAAATGTTTGGAATCATGTATGATTTTCGTTCCACTTCTCACGTGTACACCACTTTGTGTTGGTCTTTCACGTGGAATTCCAATAAAATTGATTCATGTTTGTGGCTGTAATGTGACAAAATGTGGGGAAGTTCAAGGGGGGCGAATACTTTTGCAAGCCACTGTAGATGCTTGCAAAGAACTACATCAAGAGACACCAGTAGAGCACGACCAGTTCAGTAAGGAGAGGTATGGAAGAACTGAACATGATTTATTGAGACAGAGAAATGTATGAATGTATTTGGTGATTAGAATCCGATGACCCATCATGGCAGATCCATATCCCAGGGGTGACAGGACAGGACACCCCCTAGATGCAGAGGTGTGGTGAAGATGAAGACTGAGGCTTGGATGGAGCTCTGGGTGACTTGGTTGAGGTGGAGATGGGAGGAGGTGGGTTGCACAATTCTGAAAGGGAGAGTGACGGAGAGCACAAATTTAAACCATGCAGAGTGGAGGCTGATTGGTTCAACGAAGGCAGGCAAGAAGATGACTGGACTAGGGTAATGGTGTTAGCACTGAGACTGACAGCATGGGAACGTGGTAGTGATGTAGAGAACAGACTAGCAGCCAAAAACTTAGGAAATATCTTCCTTCCTTATTGAACTTGTGCATACACGTCATTACAATAATATGCAGGATTTATGTTTTAACACAATATATTTTAACCCACATCTTGATCTTTTCCTTAACCTAACCAAGCACAGTGTTCCCTTCATCCAATGCAGCCAGCCTAGGGGAAACACTGAAGTAGTGTTTGGTGCCCAAGCAGTGAGTGGAAGCAAGTAAAAAAGCAAGCAACAGTCACAATGAATCAGCATATGAAAACAAAATACAAAACACTTAGGTCCTTAATAGGCTGTGAATTGCGATACCCTGGCGGGCAAACAAGTAACTTGGCATCACTCTTTAAAAGAGGACCGTTATCTCTCTGTGTCTAAGACACAGACATCACAGAGCATATCTCGCTGTATTTCCGGAACACCAGCACAAGTGACAGAACATCGGTGACATTTTAACATCCTGGAATAAGAACGCTTTGAATTTTTAGTCCCATTTAACACCAACTCTTTATTTGATAAATCTTCCTTTCCAGACGCTGAAAACAGACTCTGATTAACCCACTGTACTCCACCTGTCCATCACCAAATGCCAAGCAAATTAAATTTTGAACTACTTGTTCCAAACAAGATCAAACTACATGTATGCAAAGAGTGACTGTTAAGCTTGCATTAGTTAAAAAGCCATTAATCCAGATAAATACTAAGTGTGATCTTTAGTGTCTGCTGGGCAAATCGGTGTTTATTTTCAGCTTGTTCCTATCTCTCTGGGTGGCTAAAAAAATCAATCTTTTCAGAAACAAAAGTAAAAGTCAGCCTTAAATCCAAAATGAACACGACATCTATAAAGGACTCACAGAAATGAACAAGTAAACATTATTATTTCAAAAGATCCAGGCAATAAAATCTGCCGAGGAAGCTCGTGTGAAACTAAAATAAAACCTGAGCTCAAACTCAACTGTTTATACGGTAAAGTGAGGACAGCGCATTCATGCCAAAGCTGACACAACAAACATTTTCACACCCAATATAACAACAAAAGACACAGGCGCACAAACAGTGCTATTGGCAGAGCTTCTGCCTTGGCAGTCAACTTATAACCCTCTCTGTTGATGCAGTGGCGATGGTTGGATTGAGAGTGACAGAGTGGACAAGGAAGTGGAATGTACAGATCAAGCACGTACTGGTCTATCAGGCATCCTTTAACTACAGCTGAAAAGCGTGCCAATGAACTCTGCATCTGTACTATGGTGCCATTTGGAAAATTAACACTGTTAAACAAAGTCTGAGAGTGACTGCTGCGGGAATGTCCAATGCCACAATTGCTTTGCTGACTCATAAGCTATGCTTTGTTTCTTTGCGCCATAAAAGAAAAGCAAAAAACACAGATGGCAGGAAAGTCCCATTTCTCCTTCTTGACTTGCATGTAAATCCAACTATTTATTAAAGTATGACGTGAGGGTTAAGCATGAGTAAAAATAAAACTCAAAACTGTAATTTCAACACTTAATCTCTCTTGCAAAATGAACCCCATTTGTCCAGCAGGAGAATTGTGGGACTTGTATTTTAAGTTAGCGAGTTTCAGAGGATTACATTTATAATGCCTTATGTAACCTTTGCCCAACTTTGCTGTTTCATAATCATTTAATTAATTTGGAAGCTGTAAGCCTGCAATTGATTATTTCGATGTATAATTTTAGATTGCTATTGATATTCAAGCACAATGAGCCTTTTGGACAAGGACAAAGTGTGACTTCTATGCCTTTCCCATTTTTTCTGTTGAAGGAGTCATTTGATGAAAGCTAATTTTCTTCTTCTGTGCACTGCACTAAAGAAGGAATTCATATTTTCAGATACTGCACTGCCTTCCTTTGCTTTTCATACCCAGCTAGGTGACAAAAGGCGACATAAAATGCTTCTACTCTGGTGAAACAGTTCAGTCGTTTCAAATGTGTTTCATTATCACACGTCGCATGCCAATCGTCCTAAATGAGACTTTACATTTTTAAAGGACAGATTTCGATCCACTCGTTCTGCGGGCATCTCAGCTAAAATTGAGATATCGCTCCTCCAGTCCAATTTTATACCTGACAAGTCCCAGTCAGCAGTAGTCAACGGCGGGCTGCCTAAAAGAGATATCCACCCAACCATTTTGCCCAGCTGTCCTGCCTGAAAAGGATCTTTCTACCAAACCATTCCACCTGCATGCCTCAGTGCCAGTTCACTCTGGTGTCATGAGTTGGGAAAATATAAACAGTTGGTTTCCAGCAAAACCTCACGGCCACTCTACTGCTGAAACACACAGAAAAAAATAATGCCACAAGCTTCTTCTTTTTTTAAACAAAAGAAAGAAAACAAAGAACAACACAATTCAATATTTGTTCGTTCCCTTTTTCTCAATTAAAAAATCTTGACTCCTTGCCTGAGGTCCTTCACAACTTATTGATTCTGCTCAGTCTTGTACTGTTTGCCGGCGCAACAACCTTGTTACATCTCAGGGAATCTGTTTTTTATACAGCATAAAAATGTTATGACATGACAACCCAAGTGAAGTTAGTTGACTGTTCACACCTACACGCCTACACTGTTATACCGGGAAAATATGGCAGTCAGGCATAAAGTTATCAAACAAAAGTGATTTGTTTTCTTGTCATGCTATTTGTCATTTTATCTCAATAAGTGTCCAAACAGTCCACATTTTGGTCATACAATTTATCTTGAAAGGTTTTACAAATAGTAATTTTATGGTGTTCTTCAGTTGTCCCTCAACCACAACAAAGAAAATGAGCAGCTAGATGCAAGATATATGCATGCTACTACCTGAATTAGAGTGAAATATTGCACCGCTCTCTTGCGTGACTTGGCAGGAGATAAGTGCGACAGGGAAGCTGCTTTAGCGCTATCTGGAGGACGGACTGTCCTCTATAGTGAAGGACAATGAAGAAGGAAAATTGATCACATCCTATTTCTCTTCTCTCTATCGCACTTTTTTAGCTCTTTATTTCTCCATCTCTTTATTTCTTGTGGGTCATCCCATTTAAACTCACTTTGAAATTCACACATCACTTGCCTTCAGTACTCGCCCTTTTAAATTTTTCCCTGCTACCTTGTATATTGTAGTGACTTGCTCTGTTGTGTCATGTCTGCATGTCTCTTCTCATCCAATAAATAGTATTTATGTGTCAGATGTTGTGCAAATGAATATCAGATCATCTTGACGTTTCCCCTGCACCTGCAGTCAGACGAGGATTTATCTGTCGTTCCGCTCTGCTCTGCTTTATGGAGCCAGCTCAAACGCAGAGGTCAATACAGAAAGCGAGAAGGTGAGAGAAACATGACTTCCCAAGAAATGACAACTGCTTGTGTGTGATGGATGGTCCCAGATACAGTTTGACTGAGGCATTCCTATCCACGCATGTGTGGGGCAGAGCTGTGGCTGCGACTGTCGTGGCGTTTGAACACTAGAGTTTATGTATCGATTTACATCAGTAGGTCCCTGCAATCACGGGATAGGACATGCGTTTTACGGGGAGATCGTGTCAGTATTAATGTAAATGTGGAATTGTGTGAGAGTTTTAGAAAAGTCCGAAGCATGTGCCGTAATTTTGCATTTGCCGCTGAAACAAGAGCCAAGTTTACATAGCTTTAATTTGAGGGTGTTTTCACTCACGTCAGACATGCAGTTCCGATTTATTTATTTTTGGTTGCACTTTCTAGTGCAGCTTCCAGTGATAATGTGGTAATAGGGGAACAACAAAGTGGAAACAAAAAGGCAAGAATGTGGAAATAGTAGTTTATTACCACTTAATTGCCCAAATAGATGGTGATCCCAAGTGACTACTGTGCACAAACAGTGGTTCTACCTGAGTAATATTACACTGAACTCTATGTACATGGTTAATCAGAATCAGAAAGACTTTATTTATCCCCAAGGGGCAATTAAGATACAACAGAACAGCATGACATTGAAGATAAGGACAGGGCAGAAACAGACAATAAGAGTGAGATAATAAATACACAGAATATACAGTATATACACAGTTTTAAAATTAAAGTGACTGAATAATAACAGGTTAATTAATAACATTAATAACAGGTCAGAAACTGAGGGACATGATAATTTTTCTACACTGATGCTTTGACACCATGACACATTAGAATGCTATTAAATGTTTATATATATATATTATCATTTTATTGTAATTACATGGTAATAACATTCTATGACCTTAGTCTTGTTCCAACCGTATTACTCCACCTTTACCACATTATTTCTAGGCTTTAATAACGAAAAGTCCTACCACAGTTATTTACATTTTTACTACAGTCAAGCTAAAAGCAATAATCAGCAAACTTGAAATATTTGACTTTATGTCACATGAATGTAAAATATGAAAAGGTCTGCCTTTTTAATTAATTTAACAAAAAAACTATTTTCATAATATTGTAATGTCTTGAGACATACTAGTACAATTTAACCTGTATTAGTTTTTTGTTGTTTCTGCAGTCTGACCACAAACACCACAAACTGATTTGAAGAAAGCGAGCTAATGGTAGTTTGACACCGTGAACATACAGAGCACTAAACGTAGCATCCAAGTCTATTCAGGATTTGTAGTAAAACCGTTGTTTGCCCATTGGCCCAAACCAGTTTGATGGACAATCCATTATTCAAAACAATGCACTGGAATATTAGCTGTGCTGAACTGTGAACTGTGTTCACAAATATCGTTAACAAAATTTTCCACTTAAAAAATTAAAAACGAAAACCTGCAAGCTAGTTACAGGAGCCCCACTTGAGTTAGATGCTGCATTTAAAAAAGCAACACACAACCAAATGGAAAGGGCCCTTTCAAGCTCATGTTCAACCAAGGCCAATTCCCTGATTTTTGTAATTTTTAAACAAGATAATCCAGATTTATGCCTAATTTTAAAAGTTCAGTTTTGGCCATGCTCCATATACTCCTCCAGGTTTCATAAAATCCAGTTCTGTAGTTTTTCCTGTTGACAAACAGACTGACAAGCAAAAGGCAGCGATCACATACCTCAAGAAACCCTTTCAATCACAGCGGTGTACTTAAGCTGTCAGTGCTCTGCTCATTCTTTTGCTGCATGCCTGCACACACCAACACAAATCCCTTCTCCCTGCTGAGATGAGTAGAGTGTTTCCTTGTGGGGAGTGGCGAGGTCAGAGTGTAGTGAACAAAAACGCTGCACAAATTCCAGATTTCCATAATCATCATTCTATTCTGTGATCTGGCTAAAGCGGTAGTAGGCTTATAGTTTTTATGGTCATGCCTCATTACATAAAGATTTTTATTCCTTTAAACAAGGCGATCAAGTTTTCCATCCACAAACATAACTAGTTTCTCTTTTTTCAGTGCTGTGACCTGCTATGCAACCATTTTCATTTTGCCCTTACTCTTATCTTTAGCATCCAGAACATACACTAAATTGGACCAAAATATAACTTTATGATATCGTTTATGTTTAGGATCCTGTGCATTGCCCTAAATTCCAGCATTTAGACTCAAATTTAAAATGCCAAAACTGGAGGAGAGCCAAATCGAGGGAAATGGTTCCATTTCTACACATGTAACTGATGTAACGAAGCATGTTTGAGTGTGTACACGAGTGCCACTGGTGCACTGTTGTATGTCTCCTTACAGACAGCTTTTCCTCTCTGGGCAGGTGGTGTTGAAACCTAACCAGATGGGCTCTAAATCATGCCTGTTTTCTTGCCAACTCCCAACATAAATATCCCAGAAGGAACACAGAAGTTACCTTGGGGTCTACCATCCTTCAATCTTCTGTCTGTGTCTCACCCGCCTCTCAAATAACTTCATCCCTGACAGCTCTTGGCTCTGTCACACTTTCTCTGACACCGCCTGGTCCCCCCTTTCCTTTTCTATCTCTAACTTACTTGCTCACTTCACTTTGCTGTTTCTTTCTCAGTTTTTAATCTTTCTTTGTTTCCCACCCCACCCTGTCGGAATTGCTATCTGTCTAATTCTGTTTGGTTCTCTATCTGTTTCTCTTTCCTACTCTTTTGCTTTATTACTTGAATTTTGTCTTACCCCTTTCTGGACATTTACCCCATTTTCTCATCTTGTGTTTGGCTAACCTGTCTCTCTGGCAGTGGCTCAGCTATGCCCCAACACCATCTGTCAGCATCTGTTTAATCTCACATCAGCGCATGTCTTTCTCACCTTCTCTCCCCTGTCTCGCCACTTGTCTGCCTCTCCCGTCTGCTTGTCTTTCACCCCTGACCTATGCCTATGGGATCTCCTATAGGAGGTCCTAAAATGTGTGTGTGTTGTCTCCCGATGTGCCCTTATCACTGAAGCCCACCTGGCCTAGATTTGTGGTGTTCTGCCTCAGTTGCCACATAATGAAAAACTATAACACACATTCTCATGTGTGTATGCAGGCAAACAACTGCTGCACAATCGCAGGTTCTGCAGAACGGGAAAGATGGCACTAACTTTAGGTGAATGGAATAAGTTTGGGAAGTTGAATAAGTTTGCATGAGTACAATCTATATGTGCACAGTGTGTGTTCGTGTGTAAACAGAATGTGTGTGTACATGTGTGCATGTCCACGTGTGTGCACGTGTTGGAGTGAAGGTGTTTTCAATCACAGATAACTTTTAGTTATCACTCACTAATCCTCTAATGAACCAGCACAGTGTAGATAAAACTGCCTCCATCAGACTGTGCAAAGGAAGAGAAAACACAAGTCGTGGGACTGCTCTCAGCCTTCCCCAGCATTACCACTTTCCCTCCCAGCACCTCCACCCTCTCTTCTTCATTTCTTGCAACCTTTGAACTCTCCTTCCTCTGCTGATCCCTCTTCTTTTTTTCCACCCTTCACTAGTTTTTCTATTTATTCCTCTATCCCACTTCCCTCCTTTTGCTTTCCCTCCCTTTTTTCTAAATAACCACTTTCTCCCCATGCCTCATTCTTTCATTCCTGATTCTTTCCTGTTTATTTACACTAAGTTTATTCCCTTATCTCTTTACTTTCCTTGTTTTCTACCTGGTGCCTCCCTTTTTCCATAGTCACTTTCTTATTCTCTGAAATATACTTCCCTTTTTTCAAGATTCATCCTTCAAATGTTCCTTAATTTTTGCTTGATGCGTAGTTTTTTCATGCGATTTCTAATTCCGCATATTCTGTCCATTCTCATATTTCCTAGCACCTGATTACTAGGGCTGAACGACTATGGAAAATAATCTAATTGCGATTTTTTGCCCCAATATTGCGATTGCGATGCGATATGCGATTATTTTTTAAGGTCTTTGTCTTCTGTATTATTAAACAAAG
>NW_005187471.1:1144662-1147480 GCF_000239375.1 Pundamilia nyererei
GCGATATTATCGCAAATGCGATATATCGTTCAGCCCTACTGATTACCACTTTCCCCTACTTCCATATTCTCCCATTCAACGTTTTCCCTTCTTTCTGAGTATAGAATGGACCAATTCCTGCTTTCTTTATCCCTATATACCTCCATCAGTTCCTTTATTAACTCATTATAATGAAAACCACATCTCCTTTGCTTGCTGATATATACAGCCATTCTGGTGCTTTTTGCTTCCATCCATCACTGGTCTACTTCATTTACTTTTTAGCTCCACTGAGTAACATAAAATTGTTGTGGAACTACTGGAGACATTTGTTTTACCAGAGGCAAAAACACAAGACAAACATTAGAACACTAACTTGAATGCCATAGTGAGCAGCTCAAACAAGCCCAGAGTCCTTTTGGTAATACATACTCCGCTGTTTCTGCTCTGCTCAATTAATCTGGCTCAGTCAAGACCGCGCTGAACTGTCATCATAGTACTAATAAAGAAAAAGCTTTGAGCTGTTTGCATTAAGTGGCCTGCTTGTCCCAAGCTGTCAGTTTCCCTGCAGCGCTGGCTAGGCGCAAGTTTTTGTCCCTCTCTTTCCACTCGTTTATTCCACTGTGGTTTTACGGCACAAATCCCCTCCTCATCTCAAAGAAAACACTAAAGGCAGCATGGCCTTGTAAAGCCTCATTAGGCTTAATAACCTTTAGTGAGCACAGGGCAGACTCTCTGTGCGTGCATGAATCTCATAAATGCAAGATACATTTTTTTTGCGTGAGGCCAGTACTTGCATTTCTCTGCAGATGTGCACGCGGGAGTGCAGATGTGTGTGCGAACGCGTTTGCAGCATGTGTGTCCTCTGAGAGCAGGGCTAGCTCCGAGCCACAATGCGTCTTATTCAGCAGGGTCCCAGGATTAAAATGTAATTTCATTCAAAGTCGCAAATTGGGTTTTTTACTGTACTAATCTTCATTTTACTAAGCAGAATGAGGTATGTCATTAAAAAAAGAAGAGACTTAATGAAAGAATGTGGGATGGATGGATTGCAGAAGGGAAAGTAGTTCACCAACAGAACGATAAAGGTTGTTTCAAATCATAAACAGTAAAGACCTCATGAATAATACACTGCATTACTTTGTGGTGTGTATTGTGGTAATTACAGTTTAGGGATAGTCAGCATTTGCAGTTATGGCGTTCTGTTAATGCTGCGATTCTGTGGGACTTGAGGTTCAGCAGCTCAGTTCAGATTGAGATTTAATTATCAGCATCACTAAACACACCGGCAATGTAACAGGTGCAAGCTGGGTCAAGCAAAATATGCCTTTGTACTCATAATGCATGTATACAAGGCTAGTACAAAATAGGCTTTATGAAATAGGAATAAAACGCCGTTCTTTATTGAAATGAATATAATAATATGAGGAATGCCTTGTGGAAATAATTGAGGTAAAGGAACTACAAAGGGGAAAAATATGAATGTTAGTCAGGATTAAAGTCTGTGAAATAGACTTCTGTACATTCCACCTTATGGGGGAAAAAAATCCAAGGTTTATTTCAATGGCAACTGGGAGTAAAGTGAGCTGCAGGAACTCAGTTCCAATTGTGGAGAATGACAAATAATGGATTCACTTCATACCACCCCTCTCACCTAATCACACTCAGAAATCAGCAAAACCATTTCCTTCGGCTCTCTCCGCTAATACACTTTCAAAAAAAGAAATCATGATCTCACTAAATAATTCCTGTGATATCATCAGCAAATCCAGAATTGTTTGGTAGTACTGTGCATGAAAAAAGGCTGGCCACATTAAAAATGCATAGATGTTCTTTTCAATTATGTCTGTTGGCAAATTGCACCAACTTTTAACAAAAAAAAAAAGAATTAAATTGTTACTATTACCAACACCCCAACATATCCATAGAATGCCGATTTCAAACCCCATCCCATTTATTAATGGGTTAATCAAAGCTATTTTTGGACTTTTTTGCTTAAATATCAAATATGCTCAATTTCATTACTTACTTTGAATCAATGAAAAGCAACTGATGAAAAAATCTGCTTCCAAAATGCCCATAATGGCCCTAATGGGAATTAGAAGTCCATTTCCTTTTCGTTCCCCACCCCTCTCTGTCCCTTCTTCCTTGCTCCTCTCCTCCCATCCTGCATGCCATAGATGGATGAGAGAGATTTACAGTTAGGGGTCATACAGTGGTTCTAATTAGCTTAAGTAGGTTGGAAGAATAAGCACTTCCTTACTGAGACACATCACATAGTCCCAGAGCTCTTTCTGACTAAGAAGGGAGAGGAGAACGCAGACGGACAGACGACCCCTGTCTCTGGCTGTCTTTCTGTCCCCGTGTCTGTCTGTGCCCTTTCATGTCTCTGTTTCATCAGTGGTGCCGAATATTTTTCAGTCTTGTGACACGGGAATAATTGACAATAGAGAATTTCATGTGACAATTTGTGGGACAAATTTGCATAATGATGACAACCCTTCAACCCCTCAGCATCTGGTTGGTTTGAGTTTTTTGGGCGCACTTAAAGGTAGTCAGGAAAATCTATCATCACAACCTCCAAGAAATGTCACGCATGCTACATGACGCCCCCGACGTGGAAGAGTATTTCTTTTGTTGTTGTCGTCAGATGAAACATGAAATATGGCAAATTAGCTGTCACGAAAGAAAAATAAAACTGTGCCACACACTAATTAATTTGTGAAAGACTGTATTTTCTTTCCCCTCATTGACATTTTCTTTGACCTTGAGGAAGTCTGTTTAGCCTGTGAGGAAAACAAGTCAACAAGTCACCTTTTAGCTTTCTGTGGTGTTTTAA
>NW_005187471.1:1147520-1151377 GCF_000239375.1 Pundamilia nyererei
TGCCCAAGGACACAACGACCGAGACTGTCCAAGCTGGGGCTCGAACCGGCAACCTTCCGATTACAAGGCGAACTCCCAACTCTTGAGCCACGATCGCCCCTGATTAATTAATTAATTTAAGATTAATGTAGTATTCTTTTGACAGGTAAAGGGAAGAATTAGTTTTGTTTTTTTCTAAATGTGCATGAACCTTTCTTTCTTTCTTTCTTTCTTTCTTTCTTTCTTTCTTTCATTCTTTCTTTGTGTCTTTCTATCCCTCTCTGATGTCCAGGAAAGGTATCTGTTCACCAGAAAAACATGGGCTCAATTCCCAGTAGCCTGCAGAATTTCCACAATTTAAAAACCCCAGGAGGAAAGACTCTCTTTTGAAAAAACAAAAACCCTCCCCTTCTCATTTGGATCAATCTGTGACAGATTTTTTATTATTTTTTTGGCCAAGCCGTTTGTTTTGTCTCTGCTGTTCTCCAGCCCACCTCCCCCATCTCTGGAGCTCTCCGCCCTCCTGATGCTAGAATGTAAATAGCATCTTTAATTAGAATCATATCTTCTGATTTGGGTGTTTCCCCCTATCAGCAGTGAAACCTGTGCACTGTTCCCTGTTTGTACAGGCTAACAATTTGCCTCCCTGTTGACCTAACCCACTCGTCATTGCCCTCTCTGTGTGTGTTTAAGATCCTGTCCCACCTCCTGCCAGCGTCCTTTAATTTCCCACATTGCTCCCTTTCTATAGAGTTGCACCCTAGGGTGTGAGAGAAAGAAAACACACTACGATCCTTCACAGGCCATTCTCCTGAAATTCAAACTGTTTTTGGGCTGTGACTAAAGGCCATTTTATCGTCACCAAACCAACTGTATTTTTTAATGGTAAAATTATCCTGATTTTAGTCTCATAATTCAGGAAATTTGAAAATCTGACCTTTAAGATTTCTTACAGTCTCCTAAAATTGCTTGATTTGTCCACCCACAGTCCAAAATCTATGACAGTAATGAGAACACATATATAAAAACATGAAATCACAAAAGAAAAGAAGAATCACAATAAACAAGAAACCAGCTATTAACTAACGAGCTAATGTTTTCAGCAGTCTACCCAATTGACATGAAAGTTCGAAAAAACAAGATCATAAAGGAGGTAGAAATGTTTTACATGAAGTAGATGCAGGGTTTTTTTTTTAATAAGTGTTTCAAAATGGCTGTATTTGTCTTTTTTTGTTTTGGAGAGCACTTATTGGTCACACGCTGTACTCAGAACTATTCTCTGGGGAGTAATTTCCACTTTCTGGTCCTTTTTTTGTCTGTTAGCCATCATAAGATTGGACATTATCTTCAATAAAAAAGAAAGATTAGTCTGACACCAAGGAGAAAAAAGAGAAGCTTTTGTGCAGCATTAAACACAAAAATTAACCAAAAAAGGCTTTCATTTCACAAATGCCGCTTGAAATTATGGCTAAAAATACTGGAGCGCTACAACACAGAGAGACAAAGAAAGAGAGTGATGATTGTTGTTTGCCCTCTGACTGCTTGGCACAGTTCTATAGAAAAAAAGAACCCTGTTCTCTCTTCCAGCTCACCCCTTCTATTCCCCCCTTCATATCTCCTAAATTTCTCTCCTTTTACTCTCCTCTGCTTATCTCCCTGCTCTGCCGACACATTCATCAAGTGGTTTGACTTCTCATTCATGCAACCTTTATTGAAATAAGCAATCCATTGTTGGCAAAGAGAGGTGGCAGGACAAAGATTTTAGACTTACCCCCACCCCACATGATGGTGATAGTTAAATATGTGTGTGCAAAGTGCATGCATTCATATGTTTGTGGTGACTTAGAGATGCAGTTGGCTGCTCAGTGGGATAGAGACATTTTTATGTAGGCAAATGTGACAGAAGCTGCACTGACTGACTGGCAGTTCTGCTGGGAATACTAACATTGCACACACACATAGATCTGTGTTGTCTACCTAATTTGCACGTACACACATAAACATAGCATATATGTGATCATACTAATAGAGTGAGCCACACTTCTCCGTGACATCTGTCTATCAGTATTTCAACTGCTGGAATGGGCTCAGAAAGGTGCCAGAAGCAATCTCTAAGTACACACATCCTTTCTGGCACAAACACACACATACGCACATAGATTCACAGAGAAAAGAGCTTAGAAAGAGAGAAATTTTCACCTCGCTCGGGGGTTCAGTCCAATACCAAGTCAGAGTGACCAGATATTAAACATGCATGTTAAGGGCCTGCAGGTTCACCAGAGCTCAGTTAAAATCAGTCTGAACAGCAGACATTGCTGGAAGAAGGCAACAGTGCTAGAAGTTAAAGTCTGATACACTAAAATGTCTCTTTATTTAAAATTAATTATCCATGTAACATTATCACCATTTCTGTCTGTATTATTTTAATCATTCTTTAGTGTAACTGCTCTGATGATCACAGTTCTTTACACTGTCCATTTGCCTTTAGCCTGCCTTATAATCTGGCTAGTAGGAAGCATTTTGCACCAACTCAGATAACAAAATCCATGCCACAGGCTAATGGGTCAGTCAATGACTTACTGGTGAATGTCAGCTCTTGGAATCAGATGAAATTATGTTAGGTCATGGCATGCTGCTAATTGAAGTGCAAGATGCTGGAAAGATGAAAGCCATGATATATACACACATAACCATTTTTCACTGTCATCTTTCAAAGATGATTGCTACAGGTGCACAGTGACGGCCAGGAAAGACACACAGCGTCAATTCCTACCTTAGTCACAAGGGGTTCTGTGTCCTCCAGGATAGATACGAAGGGGATCTCCAGGAAAGAGGAGAGAAACTCCACCTGGATCAGCTCCTCCCTGGAGCGGGGAAAGGCGAGCACGGCTGACACACCCCTGACCACCAGGTCCTGGCAGGCACTACGGGACAATGACTCAGGGTCCCCTCCCGCGGGCGATCGAGCCACCATTTCCAAGCTCAGGTTGTAGGGCAGCAGAGGAGGTGGCTGAGAGGTTGTTGTGGAGGAGTCTGCCCCTCCGCCTTGATGCCGGAGGCTGGCCAGGGCGCGGTTGAGCGCGTTTTGTATCCGTGCCGGCTGTCGGGTCGGCAAGAGCGCACCGAGACGCACGGTGTGTCCTATCCGGGCGAGAATGTGGCAAGGTTGTGGGTGAGGGAAGCAGGCGTCCGGGGAGGAAGAGACGGTTAATAAGAGAAGCAGCAGGAGCGTTCTGGCAGAGAAGGAAAGGAGATGAGTTCTCCCCGGGGCGAGGCAGTAGGTCCAGAGTCCAGAAAGAGACACCATGCTGCAGCTCCGACACACAACACTGGAGGACTGGGCTCTGCTCGGCGGGAGATGGCATAGCTCCCTCTTTCTCCCGGCTCCACCGCTTTTCTCAGACTTGATGGTTCTTTTCTTTTCCCCTTTCTTCTTTGTTGATGCGCGCTGTCGACGGTGATTTGTCGGCGTTTTGACGTTTCGACTCTCACCTCTTCAAAGTTTTTATGTCAACAGTAAAAGACGCGCTTGGTGGAGGAGAGGAGAAAAGAGCGCTCACAGCTTAGTGCGGTCGCCCCGCTTCTGTCAGTCTCTGCTGGAGAAAGGCACACCAGCTGTGAAGTGTGTGTGTGAGCGTCTCTCCAAGTGTGTGTGTGCGTGTGTGTGTGTGTGTGTGTGTGTGTGCGCGCGCGCAGAGAGCCTGCCCGCCAATAATCTAACCTCTCACGGAGCTTGCCTCTTGTTGAATTTTAATGAAAATTCGTCGGGTAACATTTCCTTCCGCTTCTTCGGGTCCCGGGGAAAATTTGCCGTTAATGTTTTCATTCAGCTTTGAAAAAACATCGGATTTGTCTCATCTGATATATATATATATATA
>NW_005187471.1:1151428-1158377 GCF_000239375.1 Pundamilia nyererei
AGAGAGAGAGAGAGAGAGAGAGAGAGAGAGAGAGAGATAGTATTGCAATAGTATTAAGCCAGCCAGACAATCAAATACAGAAATAAGTTTGCTGCTTCTAGATGACTTAGATTTGTACAGGGAGCTATTGATGGCAAAGATCTTTCGGAAATGCACAAATTCCGAGCACAAAAAGTATTAGACTGTTGTAAGTGTCATAAAGATTGATTCGAAGCAAAAAGAGGACTGAAAGTTGTGCTTTTTTTTTTCAAATTGAATCCTTTTTGAAAAGGTGGCCATTCATTTTCTGATGTAATATGCCACTTTTAAGCACCTCTGCAGGCCGGATCGCGATGTTCCTGCCAGGTTGGCCAACACAAAGCTAATAGCTCGCTGAAATCTCAATTTTCCTCCAGGATTTATACCCACTTCTTTCCTACCGTCCAAGTAGAACATTACCCGTTGTGTAACCACGTCTTTTCAGCACCACGGACAGCGCCAATGCCATAAAAGAGATCTACTGTGCATGCTAATATGGCTTCATGCAAGGGACAGTGCTCAGTACTCCTTTCATTCATTCTGCACTCACTTCTCTGTCCCCCGGATCTAATTTGCCATCGTTAGAGCGGAACATTCAGCAAATCTTTGTGTCCACCGGGTGAAATCTGGGCTGGTGGTGCTGTGGTTCTCATAGTCCCCGCACACCCTTTTTCTGATAATTCCCTGTTTGTCAAACACCAGTGATGCCTTAAATGTCCCGTCTCTGCTTTTCTTTCTTTCTCACTCTCTGTGGCTTTGGCATGGGGTGAAGTTGCAGGGCCGTTTCACTGTGAGGTTTGGCTTGAAAAGGTTTCCTTGGCGAACCTGCAGATAAAAGTATCACTGCCTCTCGCTGACTGTCTATCACTAACGCACACACACATATTCCCGGGATCAACAAGTCATTTCACAGCCTGCTGGGTGACCTGATGTGATACCAGTGCGATTTACTGACAAATATGAGACAGTTGGGGAAAAGAGTGTTTCCTTACCTTTCCTCCTTCGCCTCATGCTCCACTTGCTCCAAATAGAGGAAAGATGAAAACCAACACTGTGGGCTTTGTTGTACGGCAGAAACCGGCAGCATTAAACTTGCATGACTCTTCACACACTCTCCCTCTGGTACCTGTTGAAGCTGGGCAGAGGAGAGGGAAAAACGCGTTTTTCCAAATATATTTCTGTTTGTTTACATAGTGAAATGTGATAATGTTTGTCTGGAAACCGAGTTCATTATAATGTGGAAATCTGAGCGGACCAGGGTGTTGAAGCTGTTATGTAACCAAATGATATATTATCAATTTGAGCAAACATTTTTCTCTTTTCTTTGGTTTCATTTTACATTGTTACTTAGGGCTATTTGTAGTTACGTGCATTAGAGAAAAAGAGAAAAAGAAATGTTAAAAATTATTTTATATTTTGATTATGTATGGCTTCTTGGCACTTATGAGACATATAACCGATGACATAAAACATGCACAGTAAACAATTCGGATAATTAAAAAAAAAATCTTACAATCTTCTTGTTAGGCGTCACCAACCACAGTGGCTCATCATCCTTCATCGCACCCTATTCTTAGCACTCTAACCTCCACTGTCCTCCTGTGTGGTCATTCTCTTTTCCTTCTGCCTGACAGCTCCATATTCAACATCCTTTGTCCATTAGATCCACTATCCCTCCCCTGCACATGTCCAAAACATCTCAGCCTTGCTTCTCTAACTTTGTCTCTTAATTATTCAACCTGATCTGTCCTTCTAATCTTGTTCATTCTGGTCACTCCCAACAAAACAACTTAACACTTTCAACCCTGCCAACTCTGCTTCCTGTCTTTTTGTTAGAGCCACCATCTCCAAACTGTACATCACAGCAGGTCTCATCACCATCTTGTAAACCTTCCCTTTCACTCTTGCTGCTGTCCTTCCGTAACAAATCACCCCTGACACTCGTCTCCACCCACTCCTCTCTGCCTGCACTGCCTGCTGCTTTGACCCCAGGTGTGTAAATTCATCTTCCTTCACTCACACTTGATCTACTCCTTGCAACCTTACAGTTACACCTGTCTCCCTCTCATTCACTCATGTATTCTGTCTTGCTTCTACTGACATTCCTCTTGTCTTCAGTGCATACCTCCATCTCTTAAGGCTCACTGCCACCTGCTCTTTAATCTCACTATAGATCACAGTGTTGTCTGCAAACATCACAGTCTCCTGCCTTACCTCATCTGTCAACCTGTCCATCACTCTTATAAGCAAGAAGGGGCTCAGAGCCGAACCCCACCTTGAACTTGTTCTGTCACTCTTACTGCACACCTCACTGCTGCCTCATGTATGTCCTGCGCTATCCTCACATACTTCTCTGCCACTCCTGACTTCCTCATGCAGTACCACAGTTCCTCTCTTGGCATCCTATCAAATGCTTTCTTCAGCTCTACAAAAACACAGTGCAACTTCTTCTGACTTTCTCAATACTTCATTAACACTTTCAAAGGAAACATTGCATCTGTAGTGTTCTTTCTTGGCATGAAGCCACACTGCTGCTTGCTGAGCATCACCACTCTTTGTAACGTAGCTTCAACAACTCTTTCCCATAGATTCATGGCATGGCTCATTAACTTTATCCCTCTATAACTTTATCCCTTCATCTACTTTTTGCAATGTATTGAGTACTATGATGGCATTACAACATTATAGACAATTTAAAAGTAAGAGGGAAACATAATATGCTGGGAGAAGATTTTGCCATACCATATGTAAACGAGACCAGGGATGTTCCTGGGGTTGTTTCTCACTTTGGCTGAAACACAAAAATCATAAAATGGGTCAAAATTCAGCAAGTGCAGTTGCATACAAGTACCACGCGCCTACTACCTTGTAAACATGCACTGGGAGACATGGCTGCCTGGTAACAATAAGAAAAACTCGATTCAACTGGGAGGTAATGAAGCTAACAAAATGCAGGCTGGCTACAAGCATAAATATGTTTTATTCTCATGAGAGTTAGTAGCAAACAACAATGTCGCACACATCCTGAATTTTAAGCTCATCTTTGCAACTGGACCAAACCACAATAAGTCATATGAGGAGGATTTCCTTTTTTCAAAGCTTAAAATGTATTGTTTTGCGTGTATAGTTATAAAAAAAAAGTTCCAGGACAGAATTTTATATTATTATCATATAGTCTTATTAATGATGCATTGAGGAGGGTTAAATTGTTATTTACCTGGAAAAAGAGGAACTGGAGTCTCTCAACTTTAAGGGAGGGGTGGTACAAATAAATGCCCTTCCTAGTTAGGCCCATCCCATAAGTGTGGTCCTCCAGTCCTCTCCGCTGCCCTGTCAGTGTTTGTTGTTGTGCTTCTGTTTCTCTCTCTCCTCCTCACTCCTCCCCCGCCTGGGGGGTACTCTTTTTTGCAGTTTCCCACCTTTGGCAAACACACCTGGCTGCAATTTATTCACCTGCTGCTCATCATCTTCATTTGGGCTTACTGGGTGATGTTCTTCACTGGATCGTTGTACTTATCACAGTTAGTGTAGCCTCAGCTCTCTTTGTAATTCCTGAATCCCTCATCGTGCTATGCTGATTCTCTAATGTGTGTTTCCTCTCCTATGCAGACCCTCCTGGAACCCCTCCTGTTTCCTCTCAAACCCTGTCGAGCGAGCAGGAGTGTGAGTGGACATCTGTGTAGAGTGAGTTTGGATGTGTGTTCCCTTCCCTGGATTCCCTGGAGCTCTCTTTCTTCCCACCCCCACCATATTTGCTGTCTACCTGTAAATAAACTCACTTAATTGCATTATTCAGAGTCCTGTGTTTGAATCCTCCCTGTTCGATCGTGACATGATGTGTCAATCAAACACCAATAAAGCTGATGTGTATTCGTTATAGTCGTTTAAAAGTAGTTTAATCTTGGATTTGTGCCAATACTGGGATGATTTGTACATGGTCATATTGTATATGTACAACATTTTTACCGCAACACCTTAGAATTTATTTCGTTAAACAAGCTGGGCAAAATAAATTAAATACAATACACAAACCACTCTAAAAATTTATTGAAAGACCTGCTTGATCATTCAAAAAAAGACACGAGCACAAATTAAATCCAAAACCTGAATAAAAATAATTAACTGTGAAATATGTTACATGAATTCTAGGTATAGAACACTCTAGAGGCTAGTAAGTGGCAACATGACAAACTAAAACACTGGGAACATGAGTGAGAAAGAGTATTTTTTCAAAATTGGCACAAGCAGAGCTGATAAACAAGGTCCCCAAAATGGATTTTTGTTTTGGGGCAAGTTGACTTATTTCCACTTGTTGCTGCCTTGCATGGATATAAACCATTGTTAAAGAATACAATAGTGATACAGTTATATTTCATCAGCACGATATGTTCCTGGGGCAAGATGTTATTTAGAGTCTCAAGTGTAATTTCAAACTCTATTTGGTGCTCAAAACACTGCACGGGGGAAAGATGAATGAGACACGTCCTCAGTGTGTCCCCAAAGGTTGTATACAGGTGTCCCACATGCACTCTTTATCTGCATTACGGTTTCCTATTAACAGTTTCTCCCTGTGGATGTATTTATTATGATTATGTACAATGTAAGGGATTAATATTGAGGATAGGATTAAGCAGGAATCAGAAACCCAATTAAGCACCCCTTCATCTTTGCTAGCGGAGCTGTGTCTCTGTTTCACAGTGTGAGATCGCTTCTCCTGTTCGCTCAACACCTACTGCCCTCTATTTGTTCTGGCCCTCCTTCTACCAAACCCTCTGTCTCTGCATTTTAAATGTGCACACATCCGCTCTTGATCCGTTTCCTTTTCGTTTATCTATCCAGCTCCACCCATTTCCTCCTGCCTTCACCTTCATCCTGGTTTTCCTCTGATCTTTTCATCCCACTGCCTTACTCTTCTTTTCAAATTTCATGTCTCTTTGAGGTAGACAGCAAATTTGCCATTTTGCCCCCAAACATACAACCCACACTATTAAACCACATCAATGATTCATTCCCGAACCGAAACTTCAATTACACTAGTAAAAGACTGCGGGAGAACATAGTGGTTCAACTGAGGGGTGAGCCAACAACGACTGCCAATTTGAGTAAGGGTGAGTGCTCTTCTGTGAGGAGAAATGGTTTATGTCTATGCATGTGTGTGTGTCAGTGTGTCATTGTGTGGCTGTGTGCAAATGTAATCCTAAGTAATCTGGCAGTACAAACCCAGGTAGCACAGAGGGTGCTGAAATGCTAGGAAGCTGTGTGTTAGTATTCCTGGCACAGCTCTAAAGGCATTAATATCACCTTTTAGCACAATATTCACAAACAAGTAGCAAGACAGTGACACGAGAGGAGAAGAACGGTGGAGAAGAAAGAAAAGAAGAAAGAATACAACAGAAAAAATAAAGACAATCGATTGTAGCAAAGCTGGAAAGGCTGTAGGGAGTACACAAGTGTGGAGAAGTGCGAATGTTTACGTGAGATTTGGGCTTGGCATGCTTTGTGTCTTTGGAGTTGAAACAAATTAATGACATGAGTTCATTTCTCTGACTTCCTCTCACCCTCTGCTCTCTCCACTGTACAAAGACAGTGGTCTATGGAGAGAGACTTATCTAGAAGCAACAGAAGCACTCTGCATGTGTATGTACGCCCAGTGTGTGTGTCTGTGTGTGTGTGCCTCTATTTAAAAAGTGAGTGTGTCTGCGTTTGTAATCGTATATGTGTACAGTCTGGCAACATTCTGCACATGTCTGGCAAATCCACATAGTGTGTGTGTGGGTGTGTGCATGCGTGTTTCGTTCTGTGAATGCGTTTTCTTGGTTTATTTTAAGTCATGAATATATATTCTGATACATTTATATGTAAACTCATTGGACACTTTATTAGGTACTTGCAAATGTTAGGTTGCACCCCCTTTTGTTTTCAGAACTGGCTTAACTCTTTGTGGCACAGGTTCAACAGGTTGCTGGAAACATTCCTCAGAGATTTTAGTCCATATTGACATGATAGCCTCACACACAGTTGCTGCAAATTTGTCAGAGGCACATCCATGATGAGAAGCTCCCATTTCACCACATCCTAAAGGTTCTCTATTGGATTGAGATGTGCTGATTGTGGAGGGAACTCATTGTCATGTTCAAGATACCAGAGATGATCTGAACTTTGTGAGTTTTATTCTACTGGAAGCAGCCGTCAGAGGATGGAGTTTAAATGAAAATAAACTAGTACTAAGGTACCAAAAGTGTGCCATGGTAATATACCCACATCATTACACCACCACTCTGGACCATTGATACAAATCAGAATGGAGCTGTGCTTTCTTCTTATTTACACCAAATTCTGGCCTTCCTACAGTAAATGGACTGGTTTTATATTGTGCTTTACTACTCAGCTTAAGCACTCAAATCGCTTTATAGTACAAGTCTCATTCACGAATTCACACACACATTCAGGAATGTACTTTTTTTCTATGCCTAAGTGCTTTCTATCTAACATTGATATATTCATCAGATTCAGACTCTGATGAATGCACAGAGAAACTAGGATTCATCTTCTTCAAGGTTCGACGTGCTGGGCATTCAGAGAGGTTGTTCTGCATACCTTGGTTGTAACAAAAGGCTATTTGAGTAACTGTTGCCTCCCTATCAACTTGAAGCAGTCTGGCCATTTTTCTATGCCCTCTGGCATCAACAAGGCATTTTCACCCAGAAAACTGCCACTCACTGGATATTTTCTATCCAAATAAACACCAACAACTATAGCACATACAAAGTCACAGAAACAAAGTTTCTTCCCCATTCTGAGGAATGGTTTGATCTTCAGCAGGTTTTCTTGAGCGTGCCTGTCTGCCAAAGTGACTTGAGTTGCTCCCATGTGATTGACCGATTAGTTATTTATGTAAACAAGCAGTTGAACAGGTGTAAGGCAAGGCAAG
>NW_005187471.1:1159900-1186750 GCF_000239375.1 Pundamilia nyererei
CACAGCTATGATTCATAATTAAACATTTCAGTATTTGTACCTAAGACCTATTTTCATTTAGCGTACATGATTTAAAATGAATTTTTATAATGCCAAATGTTTCTGATAACCTCTAGATTATAATTACTTCAGTGGGCTTTTTTAGACAAAAATGTAGAAACGGTAATGTTATGAAATACACTTACATGGAGTGTTCGCACTGCATTTGGGGCAAACAAATATTGCTTCCCTCAGGCTGAATTGTGAAAACGTTCCATGGAGATGCCTTAATTTTTTATCTAGTAGCATCACTGAGACAAGACTTTATTTGTGCAACAATGTGGTTTCTGTCTAAATACCTGCAAAAACAGTGGCATTCACATCAGTGTTAACAAGGCTTTGTGATTATTGTTAATTAGCCAATACTAGCTAAAGTAAACAATGAACAAGACAATATTAGAGATCGGCATGATCAACTTTCTGTCCTTACCCAAGTCAGGATGAAGATTTCTGTTGTTGTTTCATAAGAAATCCAAACAAGGAAATGCTCTTAAGTAGTAAATTATTTCACACTAAAAAGATTTTAATGATTAAATGTGAGATTGAAGTATGCAGAAGCAGAGTTTGAAAATACTTCAATTCATGCATATTTTACAAAAGGTGTACATTTTTTATACATATGAGCTGAGAACTGAATTACACTTGTTTTTGCATCACACTAAGTTTGCATTTCCCATTGTGCCTTCTGGTCTGCTATCCCTCTGTTCTTTTCCAAAGAGAATTTTGGCTGATCAGCAAATCAGAATACATTTGTGTCCTCTAAAAGACCTTGCACCCTCAGAAACAGAACAAAAGAAAAAGAAAAGAAAACACTCACTGTAGCTGTAGCTCTGCACAGAAATTGAATTCCAAAAATAATCACTTACTCCTGCAAATATAATCTAGAATCACAGTAAAGCGATATTCCGCCACACAAATATCAATCTTATCTTAAGCCAGCCTAATAAACTGTCATCTACGCTGCCACCAGTTTTTCATAACAAATCCCTCACCAACACCACAACTCATTAGCATCTTGCCTGAGGTTTTAAAAAAAAGGAGGAAAAAAAGGACATCTTCAGCCCTCCTGTGACAACAAATGTGGCTCAGTTTTCATGATCGAACTCACAAACACATTAAAACCCAGATCTTCAAGGTAAGAAGAATATTTATTTATTGTTGTTCATGAATTCTGAGTTTCCTCAGGATGACTAATGGCAGGATAGTAGTAGATTCAGTCAAGGACCATCTGTGGTGGAGAGCTGCACTGATTAGCCCAAATAGTCTCCCAACCTGCTGTGGGCATAAGCAGCTGCCAGAAAAACATGCACACATGTATCCCGACTCAGTGTGACAGTGTGTGTTTAAGCTTGTATGTGTGTGTCTCTAAACATGTTAACACACATCAAAATCTGAGCATCTGTGTATTCAGGAGAGAAGAGATGTGTGGGAATGTGCGTTTTTCTTATGTGAATGTATGCATAGATGTGTGTAATTAAGTGTGTGTTTGTGTTGGCGTCCGCTTAATCACCTCCCTGTGAGACACCGAGGGTTTGTACAGGTGATTGAGGTGAAGTGTTAATCAGGACCTCTGGAAAAGTTTCAGTGAATATATTTGTGCAAGACAGAGGAAATATGCACTCACTGCCCAGGTGAATTATTGTTTGTGCAGCTGCATGCATGAATATAAGTGATTAATATGTGCACAATATGCTGTTTTCCACATTAAATTCTGCAAGACTGCATGTGCACGTTGGTATCCACAAACACGTTTGTTCTTTAGCCTCTGTACTGTAAATCAAACCAATCTGGTTGTGTAAAACAGTCTCCTTCTAGAGGATTAGAAAGGCCTAATTTTCCTGCACTTTTGTTTCCTCCAAGGGTCTCAATTGACATTCAGAGAGGAGGGACTCAGTTCTAATTAGGTTGGCTGACACATTCCAAGATTCAACCAATCAATGATTCGCTAATGGGCTGTCAGTCAAATGACAAAGCCTGGGACAGGTCAGGGTCGCTAGAGGAATGCCTTAATTTCTCAGCAGAATGGGACAAAATAGGCCAAATAGGAATCCGGCCAATGAGGGCAATTACAGAAAATGATGAGGTCCAATAGTAGGACATGAGGCATAATGAGCCACGGGATGGTGGAGGGAGGGCTGCTGTGAGCTTTTTAATCATTTAAACTTTCCCAAGGTAGAAGTTTGAGCTTGCCTGCAGCTCTTTTTGCTTTTATGTTCTTTTCTGGTCTTTGATTTTCACAGCACGTTCAGATTAATGTCTCCAGCACATTACAAGCTCGCTGTTATCATAAACACCAACAGAAAGATACACGTGTATCAAGTGACATCTGCAGATTTTCTGGTGTCTTTTATCTCAGTTGATGCGTAACACCTGTTGCTGATGTACATAAAAGACAAAGACGAGACAGATGCCGTTTTGCGGTAGGCCAGGACTTGAAAAAGCTTGTTTGGTTTTGTTTCATCGCTGTCACGAGGAAGAAAGAAAATGTTTGAATTGGAAAGTGGATAAAAAGGTAGAATTAGCAGAATCCAAGGATGAATGTACCATAGAAATGACTGTATAATCTTCAGAGGAAGCTGTACTGCATTTGCTCAAAAACCGAGCAAGCTGTCAAAGAAAAGACACGTTTTGTGTCACCAATAATATGACACACAGATTGTTGGGTGCAAAATGCGATCAAGACTCCTGAAAGTTCCCATGGCATATCCGGTCTTTGACAATTGGACATGACTGCATTATGAAAACATTAGTTCAGCAGAAATGAAATGTTAATTTAATTGTGACATTACTGGAGGGAAATGTTTGACAGCTCATAAGCAAGTGTGACAATTAAACACAAATGCTGCTGAAACAATAGTTACTTTGCATATTTTATTTAAATGTTCAAAGTACATTTTGGCTGCGTGAGAACAGAAGCAGCACTAATGTGTATTTTCATATTTATATTCGATTATATGTGAAAGGGAACACGCAGAGATTTACTCACCTGAAAAGTGCCTTTTGATAATAATTTATTTTGTTTCTTTGCTCCAGAACTTTAATCTTGTAAAATCAATTCCCTCGACTTATCTAATATGCATGGGGGAGGGGGAGGGGAGGGGGGGTAATCATAAAAGCTATAAAGTGATGGTACACAATCTATCATAGCAACAAAACACAGACATACAAAGTTAACAACTTCTAGGTGAACATAAAGAGTTCTTCACTGGACCCAGTAGACTTCATTTGCACATTAAATGCAACTATGCAACACAAAATACTTTCGATCTAATTCATTATATTACAAAATAAAGAAAATACAAAGGTGGATGCACACCATTATATACATCATGTTACAGCACACAACTGACGGAGGGAGAAGCTGAACTTAATATGCAGATGTCAGAATGAATGAAAAGCTTAGAAATGCCTCCAACACCTTCATCCTCTTACCAAAAACATTAAAAAGAAAAAAGCAGAAAAACAGGGACAGGGAAATGCTAGGCAGGAGGAGGAGAAGTGACTAGTTGCAGCGCCACTTTGCTGAAAAAAGTAATGAATTTTTATGGGAAATGTGATCTTAATTTAGAGATGCACCAACACAGACCGACCGCAGGAAAATAGAGGCTACAGCAATCCTTTCAACCATGGTTTCATTTAAGTGGGATAATTAGGCTACAGCAGGCTTTAAGAATTAATTTGACAATGATATACAACACATAACGTTTGCTAACGCGTTTCTCCAGTTCAGTTGCTTATGCGGTGTCTGTAAAACATATAGGATCTGCCCTGAAAATGCTCCAATAAATAATGTTTCGATACGTCTATCTACTTTATCACACACTGCTATTAAAAGTCTGTTTGGTCTGAAATTCCACACTTTCTGTTTCTCTCTCTTAGAAAAAAAGCTTGTGTTTCTCAAGAAGCTTAATTTCTTAATTTTCATCATTATGCTCTTCATTTCATCATCATATTGTCTTTGATCCACAATATTTGCCCATTTTCATACAGTCTTTGCAGATCCATTTAAAAGTCTCAAAGTTGCATTTTATGACTGTTTCAACTGAGATTTACTATCTCTCAGATCGAAACAAATATAGAGCCAACTGTCTTTGATCAACCTGATAAGTGAGCAAAGTGTTTGTGCGTTTTCATTTCATGCCTGAGGGGTATGTGGGTTAATTACATTTTTCGCTCATTTACAGGCTAGAAAGATTAGCTATACCTTGCAACTGTTCAATTACAATTTCCTTAACTGTGGAAAAATAAATGTTCCCACTGTTTTCTCTCTAAGACAGATATTCCCCTGGCACAGCAGTATAGATTCAGCCCATATTGAACGTTGGTGGATCGGTTTCTCCACGGCGTGACCGAAAGTGGAAAAAAAGAAAACATCAGGCTGCAGAAGATGTACATGTTGAGTTCCACAGGTTAATGTCCCTCCTGGCTACAGTGAGCTGTGATAATAGGTAAGAGCTGTGCCCATTACTCCCATTGTCATAAGGGAGGCTGTACTGTGCTGAGCTGGCAGTGCTGGGTGCAGGGGATTACATTAATATAGGCCACTATGCCTCTCCCCAAGCGTTCGCAGCACTTTGCAATGTGTAGAGTGGGTGAGAAGAGGATGAAGAGGAGGGGAGAGTGGGGAGACACAGCTCACCTCAGAGTGGGAACACAGGCCAGCTGGGTAATAATGTGAGGTCTTGTATGAGGCTAATATGAGCTAATCTGTGTCTTCCATGATCTATTTCAATCTAATCAGTCACTTTTCCATGTAGGCCATTTGTCACTGCATTAACATGGGACTTGCTAATGAAGTTGACAACAGACTGGCACAGTTCCTGGCCATAACTGGCCCAATGTAATTATAGCTTCACAGAAGCACATCCGCTCCATCCAACTACTGCTACTCGTCCTTTCGTCTTAACAGTCTGAGCTCCTTTCACCTTTATCAACACACACACACCCACACAAGTGACAACAGCCCTTAACAGTATTTATGGTATTAAATTCTTCTTTGCTGTTTAGGATATTGCTCAGGATGATCTAATTTACAATACAAGGTCAAGTAAACATCCCTTAAAATTTTTGCTGCCCTTCAGTGGAAGTGGAAGCTAGCTTTAAATAGAGCAACGACAGTATGACCACTTTATAAAGTAGATGTGGGAATGTGTTAGTTATTAGTTTTTTGTATAGGAAAGAGATATGGAAAACATCTGCTTTAATTTAGAACCATATCTCTGACTACCTGCTAAATAAACGACCATTATTAAGTCTAATTTAAAGACAGTCTTTGCCAACTCCCAAGAAAGATATTTGGGACCTTAAGCATTGAATTTGTCACCCTTTCACAACCAGCTGCTAACATTTGGTGAGCGCCAATCATTTGGAAGCTTGCAAATGGAAATAAGTTGATCTGTTGAACCAAAACAATAAAAGTTCAGGCTGTAAAACCAAAGCAATGAACTGAAATACATTTGTATGCATTGTACATGTAATAAAATCTTTTGATACAGGTTATATTTCTATTTGTTGGCCATGATTAACAATTGTTAAAACTTCACAGCCCTTTGAGCCATTGTGAATATAAAATCTCTCCTCGGCACAGCTTTGAAAACTCATAATAGTGCTTTGGATGTGTACTGCACCAAAGCTCCAGCTGTGTTTTATTTTCAGCTTTACTGTAAGACATTCATTAGTGCTCAAGAAGCTCTGATCAGCCAATGTTGACAAGAGCAATTACATTACAATTTGACCATCAAGCATAACAACATGTCATTCATGTACTGTACACCATAAACCTGACAAAACTTGATTGCAGGGTCACTCTTTGTCTCACTTAATCACTGACTCACTCAAACACTTAATCACTCTTTTTTCTCCACTTCATTCCATTTTCTCCTCTTCTTTTGTCCTGTCTTCATTTTCATCCTCCTTCCATCTTACTTTTTCTCTCTGTTCTTCATCTCTGCCCACATTTTATAGCCTCCTATTTTTAATGTACTTTTAATTTACTGTTCTCTTTTCCTTCTTGCCTGTTTTTCCTTTATTCACTCACTCACCACCTTTTCTACATCTGTTCTTTTACCTGCAACCCTAATCCGCCCTTGTCACTTTGTATCTGGCTTCCTTTTGTCCTGCTTGCCTCCAACACCTTTGCCAGCTCCTTACTCCTCTTATACCTCTGTGTCCTGGTCTCACTCCCTCTAATGATACACTCTTTTGCTTACTTTTCTGTTTGTTTTTTCCCTTTACTTTCATTTGCTTTTGCTGTTTCTCCCTTCCTTTCCCTTTTACTCCCCCTCTTCCCCAGTCAGCCCTTGCTATATATTCCTCAATGCCTCCCTGTGTCTCTTCTTCTTTCTGCTCACTCTGAGCGATGGCTCTATTGATTCTTTCTGTGATGATATTGCCCAAGGACAACCATGGGGCAGAAAACCTTTTTAACTTACCTGAGTGTCTGTGTGTACAGTGTGTGTTTAGTATCTGTGTATGCATGTGTGTATGTGCAACCAGAGGCAAGTTTAACTTTTAGGAGTCATCACTAATCACATGTCACAAAACAGCCTCTAGCCTTCATGGGTCCACTCTGTGTGTGTTGTGCAGGTTTTAAGGCCCGCTGAGTGTCTGCAGGTATTAGTGTGTTTTCATACAGATGAAAGAAGTTGTAGAAGTGAAAAGTTTTCTCTTCTAATTTTTCAAATCTCATGTTGGGGTGTGGCCACAAATCACCAACTGGCTTCATGGCCACACATCAAAAGCTATCAGTCTGTGTTTGTGATAATTTCTCTCTACTCTCCAAACTCTTGGAAAGCCTTCCGTACTGTTGGCTTCCACAACAGGTGGATGACTGCCCTCATAGATGCAGATGCTTCTCAAGCAGCCAGATTGTGCCTGTGAGCCTCCTGCAATCAGGATAACACACGCTAAGTCACATGCAGGCATGCACACTGATACTAAGGCATGATACATATTGCAATGACAAAGCTCAAAGGAAGGACATAGAGAGGAGGACCACAGATGGCTACTTCAATGTCATCTAAATTTCCACATTTATAACATAAGTTTGGGAATATACAGTGCAAAAGTCTTGACCATCCTTCAGTTCTTTATATTTTGCTTCCAAGGAGACAGAAATTCTTGACATCTCTTAAAAAGTGTTTTTGAGCAGTAGTTCTCCTGACTTCCTGAAGGTCTCCTAAAAATTTTATTCAGACATCGGCTGGTTTTTGGTTTATTCTGTCTTTGTACCTGATCATTTTCTGATGAATGAACTTAACACTGACTTGCGAATCATTCGAGCATAAAAAAGACACCTAGACACCTATCTGCACATAACAGGCAGCTTAGTAAAGAACCACTTTTAAATAGTTTCTTTAGACACTTTGTTATTAGCAACCTGTTGTTATTTATTCTCGTGTCTTAATCTATAAAAAAAATTACCAAAGATAATGTAGGTTGACAGGCATAAAACAGTATTTTTGTATTTTGCCCTAAACTTGCCATATCTGGGCATCATGTACAGTGTGTCTTTAAAACATTCCGCAAACTAGACAAGTGGAGGATAAAAGAAGAAGTGGCAGGCCTAAAAATCTGTCTACAGCAGATGAACAATATCTGAAAGCCATGTCCTTAAATCTGACACAGACCTGAGAGATGCATCTGGCTCTTCTGGTGAGCCATCTACAGTTCATCAAAGCCTCATCAGAAATGGTCTCAGTGAACGGGTGGTTGTCAAGAAGCCATTCTTAAGAAAGGGAAACAGGGAGAAAGGCTGAAGTATGTCAAATTACACAAAAACTGGACTGAATATCAGTGGCAACAGGTCTTATGGAGGGATGAATCCAGATTTAACATTTTTTGCTCAAATCGTAGGAGGTCAGAAGAGAGATACAGCAGTGAGTGTCTACAACCAGATGTAAAAGACGATGGAAGAAAATGCCCTTCAAGAAGCCCAGAGAACTATGCCTGAAGACTACTCAAAGAAATTACAACAAAGCTGAACGTTCAGGCTCTGTTGAAGAGTATGGTGATACCAAAAGTTGGCTTTTAAACTCATTAAAATTGTGGAAAATGTATTTTTGTCTTATGTACCAAATTCCCATGTATATTTATACATGGTTCAATAAATCAGTGCACCAATTTCCCATTTCCCTAACAAAATATAAAGAAAAATAAAGAAATTGAAGATTGTTGTAGGACAACTTCCTCTTGGATAAGCAACATGTTAGGGTGTGTATACATAAGTGAAAGAAGAACTGTGGTCTAAAGCAAAGAATGCACACAAAAAAACAATCCAACAACCCAAATACGACTTTTTAAAATACTAAGCCTTACCATCACAACCATACACACATGTGCAGATGATAGCATCAGATCAAGATACGAAAAGACGCCAGAGATGGAACAAACAGTAAAAAAAAGCAGTGTGCAGACTGACTTTTTTTCTCCCTTGGTGTACATTTATTTAAGTTCCCTGACATTTTGAGCTGCGCAGCAGATATTTATTCAATCCACTGAAAATGAACCTGCTGCGGTGGCTATTGTAGAAATTCCGCCTTCCGTGCAGCTATCCCGCATGAGTACTGCAGGATAGCTACAAGGAAGCAATTTGTTTTGGTTACTGTATTCCCTCTAAGTACAGCAGTGGTGCGGAAAGCATCTAAAATGTGCCTCCCACAGTTCATCTGTATTCATCCCCATGGGCTGCATTTAATTCAGTAGCATTATTTCGACGTGTAAAGTAACTATCCATAAACCTCAAAACTAATTGAAAACATTCAGTAAATATGCTGAATAAGCAAGAATAAACTCATCTCTCACCACCACTGTAAGTTAAGAACATGAAATAGGAATACGTAGCAAAATCGAATCTCTATGAAATAACTATTCACATTGCATGACTAATTGTGCATGCTCAGTACCCATATCACTTGGAAATTTGTTGTGAGACATTATTTCGCTTGAGAGCTTCCATTTTATTGATAAGCTTTCACAGCAAACGGATCACTTGTTGAAAAAGGGGAAATAGTTTTCTCGTTAACCCATCGGCATTAATGTTTTGACTGTAGAGTGCACCAGTGGTGTTTCAGTGGAAGTGGTAAAAATCACAGCGTTGACCACTGAGCAGCTCTGCCTCACATGGACCAAGCTTGTATCTACAGTAGTGAAGAGTGCCAGGGGAGTCACATCATAATTAATTGAGTTAATTGCCTTTCAGACAGAAATTCAATCATTATTTACCAACTCCTTCAGGAGATTTGAAGCAAAAAAGTATTTTTTTTTTCCCCGGAAGCCACCAATGACTCTCCCATTCACCTCTCTAGTGTTCGCTCAATAATTTCCATTGTTTGAGATTGTGGATTATTCATTCTAATATAATACGATGACCTTTTCTTTGTTCAAATCCCTTCTTTAAGTTATTTCCTACAAAAGTGCGTGAGCCGTTTGAAAGCCATGCCAGTTTTTATGCATAATACAATATGTTGCAACATAAACATTTGTTTGCATGCTGTTGCTTAAAGATAAACGTGGACGACCCAAGTTATGTTTAATTTGTAAACCCCCCCTGAGATATGGTGTACTATAATTGCTCTGAACCACAGGCGGTTTGGCTATTTTTCCAAGATAAGATAACACGGTGCAAGCTCTAATGGAATTCCCGCTGAGAGAGTGAGACAGAGTGCGAGGGGGAGAGAGAGAGAAATCGGAATATGTGTGATGAGGGGAAAACCCTTACTCTTTACCTCATTCATGCTGTGGCTGTTACTCGCCCACACACAGTGCATACGCACATTCTCGAGTATGTTCCTACGTTCATTCATGCTTCATCACAAACACATATGGCCACGCACACTACAAAGCACACGCGTATGCATGGCTGAGCACACGTATATGCACTCGTGCTGTTCTAACCCAATAACACAAAGTGAGAGCTTGCATAAATTGTTGTCAGTGGTAGCAGCTTGTCCCGTGAAGGTCAAAGAACTGTTTTTCAGTGAGCCTGCCGTTTGACAGATCCCTGCTTTCGCCATCTACATCTGTGCACAGCCCGACTCTTCCTCTTTGTCTTCCTATTCATTTATCTTCCTTCATCTTCACGTTCTTAAAAAACATTCTCCTTCCTTCTGCTTTTCATTCATTTACCTTGTCACTTTCCTTTCATTCATTCATCCATTTTCAGTCCCAGCATTTTTCTTATTCTTCCTTCATGTTTTGGTTTCTTCAAAAAAAAAAAAAAACCCATCCTCCTTCTTCACTCTGTCTTCTTTTTTGGTTTTCTGAACCTCACTCCTTTATAGTTTCTCTCTTTGAGCCATAACAAACTTCTGATCACCGTAACCTCTCTCATTGCTGATAGAGTCCGTGATTGTTTCCTGGTTTTCTGTCCCTTTCCGTCACACTCTTTCTCTTTATGACCAACAGGCAGCACAACCAGGGATGTCAGGGTTTATCTCTAATGATGAAATGGAGGCCAACAAAAAACAGGTTTGAGCAGCTCAATGGCATGGGCTACATCCTATCGCTACTACTGTCTCTCTCTTTCCTCTTCCCTTTTTATATTATATCTCAGTATTTGCTACTGTCTGTATGTGTGTGATCTGAGGATGCTCTGTGTGTATGTCTATCAAACGCAGAGCTAATTGAGGTCATTGGTGGTGCACATGCTGAAGCAGAGAGATGGAAAAAAAAATCCACAGCTTTGAACCTTCTCTCTGCTCAGCACCCTGCCAAAAAATCTCCCCCCCTCTCTCTGCCCCTCTCCCTCTCATCATACACTACATTATACACACTGGTTAATACACACATAAACAGAAAGGCACACATGTTTAATTTGTGACCAAACAGAAGCTTTTAATCCTCAGATTTCAGTGAGGCTGTGCATATGCGCTTACAGTGGATGTGTGCATATGTGTATATGTCTGGCTTTGTAAATGAGTATGAGGGTTTGTAAGTAACTCCTTTAAGGTATGGTTTGAAATGAAAATACGTCAGAGAAGGTCTACATCCTCTGTTAACCTCGGGGTGTTTCTGTCCTTCTGCTGATGTCAATAACCACACAGACACAGTTCCAATAAGACCTCTGCACCTGCCAGTGCAGTGGGGCAGCTGATGGTGACTGATAACTCACTGAGGTGTGGGTATAAACTGTCAGAGTTCATTTAAAGACCAGTGCTTTTATTCAACCAAAGTGCTTTGGAAATCACCTGGGACGATTCTAAATAAGGCCCCGCGTTTAAAAACACAGACATACACCCATACACCTAGCAGGAAGGCAAAGAGGAAGCACCATCTCTTTGCTACAGCTGAAGAATACACGTTTTAAATCAAATGTTAAAGCAACGAGAAACCCGGACCACACCAACACCCGTAGATGCCAGTCCCATGCCACCCCATTAAACAGTTTATCTCAAATTTACAGCTCGCCTTTCAAACATTTGGAACAAAAGGCACATCTGAAAGCAGATTATTTGAAAAAGAAACTCAAACAGGACAAATAGTATCGTCAACCTTACAAGTCTCCATCCTCCTCCTTATATTTCATTTGTTACTGATTCAGAATTTTAAGTAAGCTGATTCTGTTTCTTTCAAAAACTCGTAATTTCTTTCTTTTCTCCATATGTCTTGATTTTTGCATGCATTTCTTTTCCCTTTAGACACTTTTTGTCGAGGGGCTAAATAATTTGAGTACAGTCAACTTACTCAAGAAACCAGTCTGATATGGTTTGAGGTCTGTGACATGGCGTGCTATCCTGATGGCAGCTGTCTTTAGAAGATTTGTGCAATGTAATCATAAGGGGTGTACCTGGTCAGAAGCAATGCTCAGGTAGGTTATGTGCTTTTAGTTCTAAGAGGCCACACTACCACCTACTATCATCTCCATCATACTGAACTGCTGATATAAAGCAGGATGCATCCATCTTGTTGTTTACACCAAATTCTGACCCTATCCAAATGTCACAGCAGAAATTGAGACTCATCAGATCAGGCAATGTTTTCACATTTTTCTGTTGTCTATTTTTGGGTTAGCCTGTGAAAACTGTACCCTCAGTTTCTCATTCTTAGTTGACAGGATTGGCACCCACAGGAGTGGCATTAACAAGGCATTTTTTACCCAGAGAGCTGCTGTTCACTGGATATTTTCCCTTTTTTCGACTATTCACTATAAACCTCAAAGATGGCAGTGCAGAAAAATCCCAGCAGATCAGGAGTTTCTGAAACACTTAGACCAGCCCACCTGGCACCAACATCCACACCATGTTCAAAACCCCTTAAATCACCCATTCTACTGTCTGTTTGAACAGGTGTACCTAACAAAGTGGCCGGTGAGTATATTTCCACTGAGAATTCCCCCCACTCCCACTGAAGCCTTTGAAGTGCTCTGAATACAGAATGTATGAACTGGAACAACCAGGGGAAAAAAAGATACATCAGTTCCCAGGGACAAGCCTACATTACCGATTCATCACCTCCATGCACTCCTGCATTATTTCTTATGTATGAGACAATTTACCCCATCGATTAACAGTCAGTCTACAGAAGCACAAAATGTTTGGGGCACACAGGGTCACAGGGTATGAACTCACCAAGGGCTGAGAGGAGAAATGAGAGCGTAAACTGCTGTCGCCGACGGCACATGGCGCCACCCGGAACAATGATAAGCATTCATCATACAAGCGTTGCATTAATTCTAACCATTTATAATTAAGCGCTAAAATGACAAGCACTGAATAACGATCATATGTTCTACCACCTATTTATAAGTCAAGGTCAATGTTTTGAAAAGAGCAGGAAGATTGTGTTATCAGTGGCCTAATATTCCTCATATCACTATCCTCACTATGACATACTACAGTGATTATCAATAAAATCATAATCAATTTCCAGGCATCAAGCCAGCTGGAATATGTTTATAATGCATCTTTACTATCACACAGAGACAGAATGATGGCCTGCTGGGTGTTTTTGCATCACATAGCAAACAGAGCTGGTTATTGATCCACTCATGTCAACTCACTCACTCAAAAAAAAAAAGAAAAAAGATACAAAAGTAGCAACTAATGAGAAACGTGATTCAATCCTGGTAAATCTAATATGGGGATCCGTCTTGACAATGAAAAAAATTGTTTGTCATCTAAACAGAATTGAAAAGCATTAAGATAATTGCGCCGGGGTGTATGATATTACTGAAGAGGAGATTGTGTTGTATGAATTTATATGAATTCAGAAACGCTTTGTATTTCATTCATGTGTCTTCTTCTGTGTTGGACCCAATTCACAGCTTGACTTAAAGAGAATCAATAATCCTGCGATGGAAATTTCGACATCAAAGGAATTTCTCCAACTGTAAGAATGTAAAGCAGATAAAGTAGACGGTCTCACACTTACCAATGAAGCGATGCAATTACCTCCTGCTGTTTAGAAACTGTTGCAGACCCTTTTAGACGTAGTTTATTTACCACAGGCAAGTGTTTCTAAAATTACAGTGTTACAGACAATGATTCTTGTTGCTGCATTCACTTGCGTTGTTAATGCAACTTGTCCGGTTTTACCAGTGACAGCTTAGCTAAGCCAAGAAGGTAAATTTGTTCAGTTCCCCTAATCCTCCGAGAATAATGTCACTTGGGTCTTAGATGAAACTGTGTAGTAAATAATTTGAAAAGAACAAGGAACACGATTTACAAGGGCATAGTAAATAACTTTTATACAGGAGCTGATTGTCCTGAAATACCATAAAAGCAAACTCATCATCTAAAATCATCTAACAGCCATATAATGTGCTTACAGCCAATGCTGCCTCATTTCTCTGCAGTCCCTGTTCCCCATTAGATTATGAAAGATTCTCTCCTCTCCTCTCCTCTCCTCTTCTTGATAAGATCTTTACATTTCCAGAAAGACCAGCCAGTTAGTTTATAGCTTAGCATAAAGATAAAGCAAAACAGCTTAGCTGGCCATAGTGAGTAAAAGTCACCTACCAATAACAGCAACAATTAAAGCTCATTAAGTAACAAATTATATCTCATTTGTTTGATTGATAAAACAACAAACTATAAAAATTATTTTTTTGGTTTTATGTGACAGCACACCACTGACCTCCTTGAGTAAACTAGTCTAAAGGGGATACAGATCATTTACTGTCAGTAAACGTGTTAAAAAAATATCCTTTAGGCGTTATTTAGCTTTATGGATATCCTTTGAACCATGTTGTTGTTTAAAATATACTTAATACATACATAATACAGTAAAATATACTAAATTTCCTTAGGGATTATTAGAGTATTCTGATTCTTAAACCAAGAAAAGTGTGATACAAAATGATGTTAAGGGATTAGTTTTATGACATAGATCAGGTTAAAATAGATTGGAGCACATTTTAGCAGCTTACAATAAAGCAGGACAGAGTAGAGTACAGCTCTGTGTCTTCACTTCTTTAAGGAAACATTTACACTACTTAAAGCCCCATTTCGAGGTTGGTGTTGTTTCTTTACACTAATTATTGTAATAGAGGCACAAAATATATTTAAGTATCAACTCAGTCAGAAAATATATGTTACTTCTTAATGATTATATCATTAGGTGACAAAACAAAAAGGATAATGAGACTGTAGACCCCTGGGGCATTTGATGCACAGTAAGGTTGAACATCCTTTTCTTTTAAACCGCATGGCTGGTGCAGTTAAGAGTCTTTTCACATAATTTTGCTGCTGTGGAATCAAGACAGCTAACGGTGGAACTGCCCTTTTCTAACTTTTATGCTAAACATTTTCCCCAAGTTCTCCAGACTAAACAAAATGTAATTTGGTGTCTTCATGCTCTGCATGTTTCTGCAAAGTGAGAAGAAAGAATACAACTAACAGGCAATACAATATACATAATAGAATAAATTTAAATATGAAAGAAAGTATTATGACATAATAATATACTGAGTAAGTAAAAACAGTTACGGAGCACAGCATAAACTAGGATTATAATGCAAAATGTAAAATCTGTAAAATGACACCAATTATTTGATATTTGATACCATTTTTTTCAGTATACTGACAGAACATCATATTTTTTGCCTTTAAGGCCATATTTTAGTGCAGGTGCAGGGACAGTATAGGATGAGCCCCTGAATGTGGTCAGAAAAGTCTGATACAGCAACAGAGAGCTAAGATAAAGCAGATCCCCAGCCTTCTGAATACCTCAGCCTATCAGCACTGCTGACAAAACACATGGCGATGGCACATAATGAATATTGATGCATGTGTATGCACATTACCAAACATCCACATCTTGGTATCATAAAGAAAGGCAAGGATAGGCGTGCCCATAGATGGACACATATGTACATGCGCGCACACACACACACACACGCACACAGGCCAACAGAGGATAAGCAGTTGATGACCCTCAGCTAGCACTTCTTATCAGTCTAAGCTGGTCTTGGCTTAAGGATAAGCAAAAGGAAACGACTGGAAGGGACACTTTGGATAGATATAGAAATATTGTAATGCAGAATATCTGTGGCTCTAAGTGATTAACTTTGCTATTTCAATAGTGCCGTAGAGCTTCCTCCTACACACCCGGTGTTAAACATTTGTGACTTGATCCGGGGGACTGGCTGTCTGTGCATGGTGTGGCATATATGGACATGTTATATATTACACCTATAAAGCTCTGGAGAGTATTTTACTCACAATCACACTTTTTATTACAACATACTGAAAAGGAAGTAGTCAAGAGCTTTTTTGGCCCTTGAGGTTTAAATTTTTCGTTTGTGTATTAAATTTGCCAAAGACAGATCAGCCAGTGGATTGAATCAGAGGAGTAAAAACTGTCCTCGAATTTCTCAGCCACTTAAATCCCACACGAGCAGAACTCGCCAAAGCATCACACTCATTTCAGCAGCCACTAGTGAACTTGCAAATCCCCTTTCTTCTGCTTCTTGCAGCTTAGGGCTGCAGAGCAAGCCGAGTGGCGGGCAACAGCACAAGCCTTTGAGGTATTCAAACACACACATACATGACTGGAAACATGAAACAGCCTCTGTTGTAGTCCACTGACAGGTAGGGGTGTGCATTTTTAGGTGTATTTTTGTGTTAGTTCTAGAGTGTACCCATTGTATGTACTTACACTACTTACACAAACATATGCATATGCATAAGTCTGCATGTGTAAATGCATAAGAGTCTATACATTCAATGGAAAGAGCTATTGTGTGAGACTTCAGCACCATTTCCTGGTGCCTGCTCAGCGCTGATAAGGACACGATCCTCTCGAGACTTAAATGCACTGCAAATTGAAGAGACAATTAGTGCTTTGTTGTTTTACAATCAATAAAGTTGCTGCACCACAGTTAAAACAGAGAAGTCTATTGAATGAGCAAGATGATAGGTCACTTTTGTCACAGTGGCCACTTATACAAATGCCTTTATAACAGGTCTGCCAAGCCACAATTGAGCTGATTTTTAACTAAATTGTGTATTCCTCTGCCACTCAGTAATTTATGAGCTTCAAACTGGCAACGTGAGGCCTGATTTATCCCCTACTAGCTTGAATATCCAGCATTAATCTCCGGTGCTGGACAGTCTCCCAAGTCTCATTAATTGTCAGCACTTGCCACCTCTCTGCACACTTTTATAACCGTATCACCCCAGCTGCTTTCTGTTGTTCTGAGAAACAAACAGACACATTGGTCATTGTAGTTGCACTGGATCAGTGACCAATCCATCTCCTATCTCTCAAATAATTGCTCTCTCAATTTATTCAGCCAGAGTGAAGCCCCAAAGAGCGAAGGCCCGTTACTCCTGTCTACCTTTCCTCTGTTTGTCTCCTTATGATCCCCCAGGCCAAGTTCAAACTGTGAATTACTAAAGTCCTTGAGAAAGCCTGATTCAGAGAATTCAGTGTCAGCTGCACAGCCCTCCTGCGTGCCATTGTGATCCTTGGCCCGTCCATCTATTACTCCCCTTTAGACAACTCCACCTCTGCTCCCTTCCCTCCTCCTCACCAGCACTTCTGATACTAAATCACTTCCAATAGTTATCTCAGCCTGCAGGAGGCAAGGAGAAGAAAGGAGCAAAATTAATTTAAACTAAAAACAAAAACTATTATGTCAGCTGCACACAAGAGAGAGAAATGTTGATTTCAAGCATTTCATGGTTAGACTTCACCTGTTCCTAAAAGAAAAACTGCTGTTTATAGGCTATAATTCAGTGAGGATTATCATCTCAACATCAGATAACTTTTCTATCGGATAATAGGTGGTTTGTTGTTGTTGACAACTGCTAATTAATGTGCTATTTTGTTAAATACAATTTAAGGAGTACTTTACCCAGGATAATAAAATTATTAGTTACAAACTTTGATGGCTTATCTAAAAATACATCCACTTTCTACATGTAATGATTTTTGATTTCTGAGTGTTTGTGATGGGCGGTCCATTTAAGAGAGAAAAACGTAAAGAACAGAGCAAAGAGGACAGTGAAGAATCAGAACCGATGCTCATTTTAAATTCTGCCTTGACCACTGGGTTTTCACTCATTCCTCCTATCTGCAGCAGTTTGACAGACAAGCCTCTGCAATTGTATAAAGGTGTAGCGAAATGTGTCATCCGTCTTTCCTGGTGGACCAATGTCAGCCTCAGTCTCATATGAGATGCTGTTTGTGTGACAAACGGCCCTGAGGCGTGCCAGCTAGAACAGATCAGGGGCAGAGGGAGGGATGCGGGCCATTTTGATATTAGGTTGATGGAGACACTGCTCTGGTTTTCCACACGGAGGGCCCACAGCCAGATTTCTTCTTCTGAGAAATGAATTAAGCTCAATCCCCCACACACAGGAGACAGGAAGTTTACGGAACTGAACAGAATCAAAGCAAAAAATCTTGCAGGTGTTGTTTTTTTGCACAAAAATTGATTGATGAGGTGCGAGATAAAAATTTCCTTTGGCAAGTTTACTCAGGCTCAATTTAAAATTATATTATCAGAGCTCCACGCTGTATTGTGTGGTATTTGCCTTGAGTCTAGTCTATTTCACATAAGACCTGGCTGCCAACTCTGTATATATGTGTGTTTCTAATCTGTATTTATCCAAGGAGGGTTTGCTCAGCACTTAGGCTCTTTATGCAGTAACACTCTGCTTCACATTTATTTAGCCAGTTAAAAACATTCATATCTAGGCAGTTTCAAAAACACTTAGAGTTGTAACATGTCAGCTGCTTAACTGTTTCAAATAACGCAAAAAGGGAATATGCATCTGATATATGCTTCAGGACATTTTGATAGTAATTGTTAAGGGAAAAGGAGAGTGTTTACTTTCTATTTTTCGCTGCCTGGGTATCCTAGCTTGCCTTGCAATCTCAAGCGGCAACTTTTCAAATTCAAAAACATTCAAGATCTGACATTATGCAATGACTGCAGTCACTTCAGGACAGGCCCAAAGGAAGTGATTATTATTGGCTGGAACTTGGTGACAAAGCTGGTGTGATCTTAAAGCGTGTGGTGGAAAAAGTCATTAGGATTAAAAGACCCAATCAGATGCTAATCATCTGATCTTAGGGGACAAAATGGGGCCTTGTTTGTCTGCTACAGTTGAAGCCACACAAATAAGACAGGAAGGAAGAGGAAATGAGCTACACGTGCACAAACTCTATGCACACACACACCCCAACAGCATAAGAGGGCAGGTGTACTAGATGCCCTGCCATGGCTGACTGACTAGCTGACTGGCAAGGTCACACCGATTTGGGATGAGTATGCTGGGCATCACTGAACCCAGCACTGACAGGGGGAAGGCTGCACGTGCATGCTCGCAAGCACCCACACGAGCCTGTGGGGATTTCTCCGGCTCTCTATCACACACACACACACACACACACACACACACACACACACACACACACACACACACAGTCACTTCTAAACACAAACAAGCAAAGACATACACACACAGAAATGCATGAGGGCAAAGAAGCCTCCATGATTAAATTGGTTTATTTAAGAGGGAGAAAGCAGGGTTGGCAGTCAGGGAGCAAAGGCAGATAGGGGGTAAATACATTTAAATGCATTTGTAGGGTTTTATGAACGGGGGGCTGGGGGGGGGGACAAATAAATTCAAGTTTTTAAGGATTGAGGTAGGATAAAAGAGGCAGAGGAACATAAGACGTGACTAATGAAATAAATGCTTGCAAAATTTGCACATACAATATGCATAGGACCCAGGTCCTATGTTTGTGCACGCTACAAATTAAAGCGCTACATGTACACATGTGCACACAGACATATAGGGAAATTGTTGGAGACAAACTGGTGGTTAAGGCTGGAGCAGATCCCAACTGCCTCTTTGACAGGCAGCTAAACCGCATTAGCTGAAACAATGGAGCACTCAATCTTATCCACGTTCCCCAGAGAGTCCCAGATAGGGGTAGAGGGGTGAAAGGAAGGAGATTTAGCCGACTTTACATGGGGGGTAGAGGGTGAGGGTGCTTGGGCTTTAGCATGACCCCTTTTCCACACTCCTGTCTGTCAGCTGGTAATTGAGGAATAGCAAAGTATAGGCCGGTGCCTGAGTCAGTGGATAAGTAATGATCTTCTTGGGTCATTGACCTCCGTCCATTATAGTTAATCTTATCTGAAAAATAAATAATGAAATTCACCTATGAGGCCACACTGAAGTGGATCAGTACTCTTGACAATGCGTCAGCACTCATACTAAAAAGTGTCAATTCCTGCCTGTTTGAAGGATACCAAAAATATAAAGCAGCTGTGTGAAGGACACAGCTGCTTTATATAAAGCCTGTCTGATACTGAATTTTATGGGCAATGTCAATACCATTTTTTTTTCAGGATTGAAACATTCAGAAACTCCTAGAAATATATACCAATATAATAGTCCACCGTTGTTGATGCAGATTTCCCATGAACACATTGCTTGTCTCACTGTCAGCATCTGGTTATCTTACTATAATGGACAAACTGCTTATGATTGCACAATTTCTTAACTACTCCAATGATCTTTTCCGGTATACCTTTCTGTCGCTGAGATATTTAAAATAAAGGTAGAGGTGTTAAGGTGTAGAGGTCTCCTCATGAAAACAAAGAACTTTAATTACTTATCCAAACCTCAATCTAGATTTTTTACACTATTTTTTCTTCCAATTGTGTTTTTTAATGATCATATTGCTATACTTCTAAAATGGAAAATGTGACATTAGCAGGCGTTTGGAGTTTTGTGTTTAAACCGATCGAATGAAGCTCTCCTTTTAGATTAGTTTTGGTGCCTCACAGCACAGGAAAAAATCTTTAGCTACTAAATGGTCCATAAAGTTAAATGGTCAGTGTGCTAACTGTCATTTGGTGCAGGGCATGTAGTATATGGTGGAAAACAGCCAACTGCTGTTCTGGGAAAAGGGTTATGAGAGCAGTGAGAAAAATAATGTTTAGGGATATAACACCAAAGAAATTAGTTAATGACACGCAAATGTTAGCCGGAATTCACTGTACGATTATTTTTGATTAATGTGTTAAAAGTTTCCATTTTAGAAGATATAAATCTGGGCTTACTTGATTTGTGAATTCAGTCACCCATACATTCACTGAGCTGGTGCGTAAGCTAGCTCAACTTAAAGAATGAAAGCAGGATGGGCAGCTAGCATGGCTCTGCCTGCAGCTTCCTTTAAAGTAGGAAAATGTAAGTGCTTTAGCTCATTTAGATGATTTAAGGTTCTGGGGAAACTTACTGTATATGCTGGAACAATTTCTTAACCAGTGACAGATAGGACTTTTTATGGCACTATTCCAACAGTCTGTCATCACAATAATTTTGCCAGGAGTGTTACCATCATGCTTCTGTTTATCTGCACACAGTACAGATATATATGCCATGCTTAAAACCTGCCTGCAGTCACAAATTGTTGCTCGGACTAAGTCAGACATGTCCTGACTTCTGGACCTCATTTAACACACAGAGTCGAACTATCCCTTTAACTGGTCTAACGTAATCCTGTGGTTCACATATGGCCCAACTTCAACTCAGTCCACTACTGCAGAGCCTCTCATCAAAATGATTTACGAGTCACAACATGGCTCCTTCTCCCTATATCTCTCCATCTCTCTCTCTTTCTGTCTCACTGCCCAACACATTCCCATCTCCTATATTAGATAATGCACAGCCCACCGTGTAAAGAGCAATAGATTATTCTATTCCTGGTGACAACAGGGGAGAGGGGAGGGGAAGAGGAGGATTATAAAGAGCAGAATGATGAGGAGGCTAATTTAAGCAGTTTGAAAATGCCGGAGAGAGGAGCTGTATGAAAGGAATAGGACGAGATGGGAAAGACGGAGCTCAGGTTTAGAAACAAGTTCATGTGCCAGCTGACAGGTAGCTTCAAAATATGTTTGTATACAAGAGTTTCAGAACATGTATTTTGGAAAACACCCCTTTCTTAATCCACCCTCCTAACCCCTGGTAGCTACGTAAATCTCTTCCCAGCATTAATGAAATATTATGACAAATCCTGTGAGTGCATTTACTGTGTTGACAGAATCTGCGCTCCTCGGTCCCAGAGGGTCAGGATGAATTATATATCACCTTTGTTTCCATTTGTCTCTCCCTCCCTCTTTATCCTTGCTTGTTCTCTAGCTGTAACTTTCTTCCCTCTCTTCAGCCATATGGGGAACGACACATGTATCTCTCATCTTCTCCCAGAGAGCGACGGGGTTCTACCACTCTGTTATGTTCTGTGTGGTATGTAGTTAGCAGAGCCAGTGGTGATGTATTGAGTGTAATGGCCAACAGCATTTGCTGAGATTAATTGATACTAATGGCTAACACAGTTAGTGGTGAGTGATGGCTGCTACACTGCAAACACATGGCCAACTCTGCTCCAACTGCAGCAACATGCTCCAACTGCTCTGCCATCTACAGTGCAGTCAAATCAAAGAGATATGTGTGTGAGACCATAAAGTAGCACTCAGCCACTTACTTCACTAGTGGTTTTACTGAAGACTTTTGTCACAGTGAGATCCACTTCCTGACAGCCAAAGGCTAACATTAACTGGTGTTCAAATAAAGTTAATTAGTGGAAACCCATTTTAATGAGAAAAATTATGAGCCACCAAAGCAATTTCACAAAAAAGACATTTAAAAAAGCACAATACCAAAGAAGTGAAGGTGTTGTGCAAACGTTCATATAAAAAAATCAAAAAACAAAATGGAAATTGCAGGAGTATGTCAATCAAATGATCTAATAACTCAGCAACATTATTACAGGAAGTGATGTGAATGATGGATGTACACAGTGGAGGAGAATAGAAAATGTAAGTGTAATCCATCTTAATCGTGTCTGTGCAATATCCCAACAAGAGATGCATGTTCACGCCAGGCATAAATCCAGGGATGTATAACAATTTTCAAAAGTACAACTAAGCAGCAATTTAAATTTGGGAGCTCTGCACTAAAGTCTATTTGAAAGAAAGGATCTTTCCTTTTAATGTCTTATAATTGCATAAGGAAATGTCAGCAAAAGTGTGCCTATGTTCTAAAATACATCCTTTAGTTTTACTTAACCAAACTTCACCATAATTTATGTAATTTAAACATTGCTTTGAGAAATACAGTACTGTGCAAAATTCTTGACCCAGCTCTTATTTCTGTATATCTAGCTTTCCTATCATTTTTATTTTTTAAGTGGTGTTGAGCAAAGATTTTCTTTGGTTATTGGCTACCTTTTCAGTAACTTTCAGTCCACTACATACATATATTTATATATAATATATATTTTGGATTCATGCAGGAGAGATTATATAGCTCAGCTGGCCTGGGAACGCCTTGTTGGTGTTCCCCAAGAAAGGCTGGAGGAGGTGGTTGGGGAGAAGAAGGTCTGGGCTGGGATTTTGTTTTTTAAGCCATTTAACAATGACCTTTGACTTATTCAAGCATAAAAAACACATAACTCAAGGGGTGTTGTGTTTACACATAAAAGACAATTTAAAAAAGCTTTGAAATGTCCTTCCAAAAAGCCTTTTTAAAGACTGCTTATGTATATTCAAAGAAGGCTTGCCAAAGAGAGTTCAGGAGGTGTTGAAGAACAAAGGTATCCATAACAATATTGACTTTCAAGTTCACTGGAATTGTATAAAACCCCTTTTTAAGACTTATATGGTTTATTTTTTATGTATGTTTGCAAATGTGTAAATAAATTGCTGCCCTTGTTTCGCAACTTAATATCAAAATATAAACTTCTTTGCATAGTTCTGTCAAATGACCAAGAGATGCATAATGGCACAACAGAGACTGTCACTATTCAGAAAAACATAACTGCAGTAATTAAAATATAGTTAATAAATGACCCAACATCATAAAAAGTCAAGTTGATACTTTATGTTCTTGATAACGCTTTTGCCGAGCAGATGCTTTGTGTTTAACATTTAAATGATGCATACTCGTTTTTTCCTCAACACATCAACTGTGAAGCACTTTGATTGAAATCTCATCAGTGCAAGTCACGTCACTGTTGGAATGATCGTCTTCTCCTCCGCTTCTGGCTCCTGTTAATCACAGAATGTGACTTGACATCTATTTGAAAAAGTACCCATCATTCCCTTAGGCTGGGGATGACTCATCCAATATGGCTGCCACTCCATCACAGTGGGCTGGCCTAAAACGGTAACCTTCTTCTTCCAATCACTTTATCATTGCTTCTCTTCACCTCCCCACTCATAACTCATTCTCTTCCAATGCAACTCAACCTCTGAACTGGACGACTAGTCCGGGTTTTCAGAGACAGAGAGCATGTCATTGGTCTTCATCTCTTCCAGCTGACTGACTGACAGCTCTGACAGCATGAGGGGTTAGAGAGGAGTTACTCTCTTGTGCTTCCTGTCTTCTGTGTTCAGATGCCCTGTCCACAGGCACACACACAAACATGCTGCATGCACTGCCCCCCTCCCCTCTTTCTCTCCCTAGGAGGGATAGAATCCCATCATCCCTCTGTGTCAGTGTCACTGTTGCAGTCCTTAATCCATTAGCATAATATTCCCATCCCCTTGCCGCCTGACTCAACCAGTATCTTACGAACTGCTCAGGGAATCATAGTGGGATTTTCTCTTCCCATGTTCAGGACATTTCTTATTTTTTGACTCTTTTTTTCCATGTGGTTTCCCCCGTTCATGCATGGATACTCCCTCACTTTTTTCCATCTTTGATTTAGTTACTAAGAGCAATCTATCTATATCCATCCATCTTTCTATCTATGCATTCATCCATTTCTATTAGGCAGTTGAGCTGGAGAGTTGAGGGGAGAGACAGAGAGCGATATGAATGACACAGAGTAGTTAAATGGTGGGAGAGATGAAGTGTAACACTTCTTATATGGCTGACTGGCTTAAACCACTTACCCCAATGATCTATGTGTTTATCTAATGTGTTTTTATCCCACCACTTTTACACTAATGTGATGCACACAGACTGTGTCTCATAAGGTTGGAGATACTATCTGAAGATATACGTGTGTGTTTTTCCTTCTTTTCTTTCATTTCTTTCATTTACTCACCACTAAACACACTGCCTGTGCATCCATTAATACATTTTGGATATAAGATTAACCCAGTAAAAGCAAGGTAATCTACAATAAAACAAAAGCCTACAAAAAGTCAGTGGTGTCAGCTGCAGATGGTGTAATGGTAAAGACATTTTTAATAGTCTAACACCACCAAGTGCATGCAGCAAACCCCTTTGCTGTCTTGAATGGAACAAAGTATAAATATTGATCTGAAACAAAGTAGTCTCTTTTAAAATATAACAAAGCTACACTGAATGACTATAACTCAATAGCTCTGTTGGACCCAAGTGAAAGTCATAAATGATTATCTTCAGTGGAAGGTTTTCTCTTTGAAGCAGCTGAAAGAAATATTGAAACTACATTAACAAGATACATTGCTATTACCCAAAAAAAAGAATAATCTGATACCAACAACTTTGGCTTTTCAGCAGCTTTTTGTCCTGCTGATACATTTAAGTCTTAGTCTTTCCTTACTGTTTTTTTCCCCACAGTACCTGGTGGAGGTTTTTTTTAAAGAAGTATGCAGCCTGTGTTAAATTTTGATATGCAGGGTGAGGTAATACTATCGAGCCCACATCTCTGATATCAAAATTTTCTCAAAGTAAAATCCATTGACCTGGAAGCTATGACAGATACATTGAAAGTAACACTGCTTTCAGGATACTTGTTGAGAAACGTTTTCTTTCAGGCTGAAAATAGCGTAGGCCTACCTGATGAGAGGCCTTTTCTGTTTAGATATTCTGATCATACCTGATCTGATGAGATGTGCTGAAATAAATAAAATCTGAGATTTGTGCATCTGTGGCAAAGAGCAATGGGCAAAACACACAATAAGGATGTAGCCCAAAGATGCCATTACAGTCAGTGACCTTGGGGTATCTGAAAAGTCTCAGTCGGTTTCAGTCTTCCTCTCAGAATGATTGCTATGCTGCTGCCACATCACTGAGTGATGTGAGTGATGGAGGACTTACTTAACTCCATCCAGCAAGGACGGGTGGAAGGAAACACCTTGTCATACAACACCTGAATGTAAACGGTGGACCAATGCTGTGCTTTATCGCCCCCTGTTGATGATTTGGATCATTAATTAGTGGCTCCAAGATTGAGGGATCTTTACCATGACGTTAGAAGTCCCAAACTGTGTCTACATGTAACAGCACAGAGTAACCAGCAGAAATCATACTGAATGTGGGTGTAGATCAAAAGTGGGCATGCATCTAAGACTCGTAGGTATGAAAAAATGAAGCTAATTTCACCTGTTTGTGAACTACAGGAGGACACAGTAAATTTCTCCCAGGCTTGTAGTACACTATACGGGAGAGGTGACAGAGAGTTAAAAACCAGGCAAAAAAAGAGAAAAGATGCAGGCACAGAAACAAAGGAAACAAAAGAACAGAGTAAAGTGACTGGAAATACTTCCTAACACACCCTGGTACAGCAGCCAAATAAACAAATCTACTCCAATTTTCTTTAAGGAAAAGGCACTGTATATACATGTGGACAATAAATTAGAGCAGAAAATCCAGGAGAAAAATAAACAGCTATGATATTTAATCTGCGATGACTGAACAATTTTAATCTACTGAGATCATCATCATTTGTTAGGTAGAGCCCCCAATTCCTGTGGGCTATCATGTTGTATGTTGATACAAAGATAGGCTCCTTCAGCTGAACACTGAGTATGTGGTTCTGATCTCCCACCCTGCGTCGTCACATGACAAAATTAATCAGTTTACCTTACACCCCAAGACAACTAAGTCACTTTACAGGCAGGCAACACTTTCCCAGGGACAGCAGAGGAAGCTGGCGTTTAGGTGGTAAACAAGACCACCAAACATAAAATGCTCATTGTCAGCCATAGCCAGTATATGTCAAAAAAAGGAAGAAGAAGACGAGTTGCACAGAAGGTAGCTCCACATATTTGATTTGACATATTTTTAAGGTGGATTTCCTGACTGACACAGCCCCCGATGGATTTGTGTCTACTTCTAGAATCGATCCTTTGCTTGTTAGGTGAATGTGTGAACCACTGCACAACATATAAAATTATTACTGACTGTTCTTGGGTGATGCTGAACATGTAGTGCTGATAAATTGGACTGCTGTCACAGATAGACATTCAAGGTTATTTCACAGTGTTGATTGTGCTAGCGGTCTTGATCATGCCTTGTGTCTGTTTGCCCAATAAATTAAGATGCTGAGCTTGTCCTCTTTCCTTAATTAGCATCTATATAAAGAAGATTACTTGTCATGTAGGGCTTAGTTCCAGCAACGATAGAAAAAGATTTA
>NW_005187471.1:1186773-1192083 GCF_000239375.1 Pundamilia nyererei
TTAATTGTTGTCAACCCCCCCCCAAAAAAAAAAAAATTAACATGTAATATATAATAAATTAATCAAGCTACTTTTGTTATTTTAAGGCGGTCACAGACAGAAAATTATATATAAAAATATAAAAGTACATAAAAATTGTGGATTTCAACTAACTTTATTATCCCGCAACGTATCACACAATAATAGAAGTGCGGAAAATAAACGTATAGCGATATAGTGAGGAATGTGTACCTTAACTCGGGTCTTCTTTTGTTATTTTCCAACTTTTTATTGAGGGATTGTTATGTTGGAGACGATGCACCTTTCTGCCAGTCCGTTTGAAGACAATGCAGAATGACCAGTAGATGGCAGCAGGCCTCTTGTTAAACATTCTGTGCTTCAATCTCAGCCACCTACACAGTCTGCATCACTTGATCCGGTAAAGGGGAGTGCACATTTTGTTTTTTGGAAATAGCAAACGTGATTTTCTGATTGGCTGAAAGTTTTAGGCTAGTTTTTTTTTTCTTTACTGAACTTCCCCTTATAAAAGGTATCGTCATATTAAACCATTCTTTTGAAGTACGCAAGAGATCTCATTTGATGGAATTATTCAATTGGACGTGGACCGGATTATCTTGTGTGGTGGAACTGATTTAACGCTTTATCACTTACATTTCTGTTTTGTCATTTTACTCAGCTTTAGTTTTAGGGATTCTTACGGTTTCTGAACTCGGGACAAGTGGTCTTTACTCGCAGTTTTCATCATGGCAAACTCTTGTCTCCAACTGGGCGGGTTTCTCCTCAGCTTCCTCGGGTGGCTAGGTATAGTGATCGCCACATCCACCACTGACTGGGTGAATATTTGTAAATACGGTTTAAACACCTGTAAGAAGATGGATGAGCTGGAGGCCAGGGGACCATGGGCGCATTGTGTCATCTCTACAGGGCTCTACCACTGCGTCTCCCTTACACAGATCCTGGATCTGCCAGGTAGACACTGCTCCGTCTACGTTGTCTGAACAGCACAGTGTTTGTTTATACACGCTGAGTTATTCTCTTCACTTGAGCTCATGCGGTTTGTTACACCATATTTTTGACACTAATTATTTTATTTCCCGTTATCTAACTACAAGTTCTTTATAATTTCATTCTTTTTCATCTATTGATTCATGAGTTGATTGTCAAAAACACTGCATTGTTTTTTATGCCGTGTACATTCCTCGCATAACTTTCCTTTTCTGCGTCTATAGCCTACATCCAGACTACTCGTGCCCTGATGATCACAGGTTCAATCCTCGGTTTCCCAGCAGTGGTTATGCTCCTCATGTCCATGCCCTGCATCAACCTTGGGAGTGAACCCCAGAGCTCCAAGAACAAGCGTGTCATCCTGGGAGGAGTGCTTATACTCATAGTTGGTAAGAGATTAGTTAATATACACGTCAACATCTCTTTGAACCTTCCTGATTCTGACCACTTTTATACGTGCACCAGATGCTTACAAGCTGTGGCGAGCACAGGATGTTGAATTTGACTGTTTTCCTCCCTGGGGTACACATGCACTCCTATATGTTCCTGTTCCATTGAACCCACCCCCAAGGTTCCATCACATTCCTCTCCTCCACCTACTCGTCCACACCCTGTCTTTGTCCTGAACAACATGAACTCTGTGCTTATAAATATTTCACTGGTGCTTTAGCATTTCCAGCGCCTGTGTCCCTGAAATGAAATTTCAACCCTAGTGACCAAATCATTTCATACTGCCCATTTTTCTCATGACAGATTTTCTTTCACCATGAAGCTCAGATTTAATGAAGCTAGTAAAAAGTTTTCTTTAGCTATCAGGAACATATATGGGTATGCATGTTTTTAAATACTTATTGGATAGCATAATTAAAATTCAGTGGGCATGTTTCCTTATTGTAACTATACAGTATCTGTATTCTGTTGTCTGTAAAACTATAATCCACATTTTATCTTTATATCTGTGCTTACTTCTTTACATAAGTAGCCGTATCATTTATATATCTTTGATCGTGTTCACTTAGAATTTGTTCTTGTATGTAATGATACTGGATATAGGATGGATTTAAGTGCACTATTTAAATGTAATTTTTTACATTTAGACATTGTTTGTTTTACACAGGCCTTTTAGGATGAGTTTAAATTCAAGATTCGGTTCTCATAAAATCTAATCATATGTTTTTTTACATTAATTTCCTGTTTCTAACTGAACATTTTTTCTGTCTCTTTCTCCTCAGCAATCTGCGGTTTGGTGTCCACTATTTGGTTTCCCATTGGGGCCCATCGTGAGTATGGCCTCATGTCATTTGGCTTCTCCCTCTATTCTGGGTGGGTGGGCACTATTTTCAGCCTGCTCGGTGGATCCATCGTCACCTGCTCATCCGATTCCTCCTCGTCTCGCTCCTACCAGGAGAACAACCATTTTTATTACTCCAAACAGGGAGGCAGCAACCCACCAGCTGCGCCCTCCACCAATCATGCCAAAAGCGCCCACGTCTAAGATTGGAGATTAAGCCCATGTGGATTGTTGATAGCAGTGGTTTGTACATAGAGACCTATCCACGAGTGTTAATATATCCCCGTTTATTGCAGTAATCTTTACATGTCCCAGAAGAGAAGGCAACCCATTCTCACACCCATTCATGAAATGGAAATTTCACATTTTTGAATGTGCGCATATGCATACACAAAAATCCAAACATAAAAGACTGTTTTGGTGGAGTCGTTTTCCCACCAGTGGACTGTTTTTGTGTCTTCCAGCCTCCTCATCTTGGGTGCGGTGCAAACATTCCCAAATGTTGCATAATTGTAGAATCTCTGAGCAACGGATGCGCAGTCACCTGAGGTCATAGTCAGATGAGGCCTTGTGTCATTCAGACATTGTATTCTATTCTGTATTCTATTTTTTTTCTATTGTGTACCTAAAGATGAAATCCTTTGAGTGCCTTTGTTAATGAATGTGTTTTTTAAACTGAATAATATCATGACCTATTGCTTTGATTTTCGCAGGGTATGACAGTATTGTTCTTGGAATTAAAAGCATGTTCAATGTTTATGCACATTGATTTTCTTTGACAGTGTTATACAACTCTCTAGCCTCTTGAGTGATAGACTTGATTAAAATGATGTACCACTGCTTTCTGTTCTAGTCCCCACTGAATGATGGTAGAACTATGAGGTCATAAATTTTACAGGAGAGCTTTACCAGTGTTACAGGCTTCATTAAAGTCTCACTTTTTGCACTGAAAAACCTTACTGTAGAATACAACTTTGAACTATGTCATCTGATAGCAGTATTTCTTAGTCCCTTCTTTTGCTACAGTTTAATGTTTGAATAATGACTTTCTGGCAAAATGTAACTTCAGGTGTTGTAAATTTTCCCACAAAATATCAGTTAAATTTTCTCATATATTAGCTCTTGAAAAATGTCTACAGCTAAAAGTATGTTTAACTTGTGTGTGCAAAAAAGCAGCATTGTGTCGATTAATTTCTCGTGAAAGAATATAACACAGATGGAGCCTGATACTTTCAAGCAACTCTGTACATAAGCAGCGTCGGCAATGACTATTTATTGTTTTTACTTATGTGCTGTTTTATTTTCAGCAATAAAGGCAAAGTAGTGAAATGAATAATGCTGGAAGGGTATTTTTTATCTTCTTTTTTTTCTATTTATGGGTGGAAAGAAACTGGAGAAAGCATGTGGTGTGGATGTGTGAGATATACTGCAATGTAACAAGCTGTGTTGATTTTTGTTGCACATCAGTTACAAAGACAAACTATAATTTGCGTGTTTGTGCATGAGTCTGTATTTTTTACAAATCTGAACTGAAGACAATGAGAAAACATTACGCGCTGTGATAAAATGTGACTCAGTGACCTTGAGTTAAATCAGTAAATGAAAGCCTGTTTCAACCACACAAATAATATGCAACTAAGAAAGATAATTGTTTCCTTCGTGTGCACTTCTGTGCCCATATCGAGGTCACTTAGTCATACCACAGATATGACATGACACTTTGAAAACAAAATGTGCTATCTCTTTGTCCTGAGCTTATCTCCTACCACACACGCAACCATCTATAGTGTGCGTACAGATTTCCACTGTGTTACTGTATTTCTGCATATCATTGTCGCTCTGCATGTGAATTTCCTGGCACGCCTGTGAGTGCAGGTGTGTGATCATGTCGGTGTGTGTATTCCCTGAAATGTGATGCTGTTCTAGGCATAAAGCCATCCAGTCAACAGGAGGCCAGTGGGAGGATAGCAAGCATACAAGCTGTCCTGTATTGCTGAAAAAGACTTGTAGTGTTATGATATCCTATACATAAATATTGCTGCTGTCCATCAGGGACAGAACTGACTAAGAAGTTTGAAGGTAATATGGCTCCCATTTACCATGTTGTATCATTTTCAGTAGCTAAAAGTACTTACCAGTTCCTAATGATGCTTACAACGTAGGTACATCATGGGAGTCACAGTTGGCAGTTTATAGCAAAGAATAAACAAATTGTGGGATTTTTTTAATCTCTCCTGGGACATTCTCATACACCAATCTTTATTTTCTGACTAAGTATTTAATTTTCTCTTCTTGTGTTTGCGCCATCATTCAACCTAGCTTTTCTATTTCCATTTCAGTCCCGAATCCAGTTCAAATCCACTATGTAAACATCCATTAATTTTTCTTCAGCTGTGAAGAAAATCATAGTAATGTTTGATTTCCCTTGACCACAACGCAGTGGTCTACACTGCTGATGTGGGTGTTTCATTGTTATTTCTGCCTGTTATGTAATGGATTTCTCACAGTTTCTTCATCACTGATGCAGAATGTCCCTCACTGTATTTTCATACTGTAAAAGACTATAAATAATACCAGATTTTAAGTACATTTAATCCTTATATGCTGTTCAAGTACCAGATTTCAACTTTTAGGCTAAAATGTCATTCTTTTAACCTAAAAGTTGAAATTATGTTTTATTGGACAATGGTGATAAAGTTTAAGGGGAACCTTGACATTGTCATGACGACTGTCTGTGTTTGCCCAGGTTCCTGCAGAGACAGGTACATGGTTTTTGAGGGTTCATGGGAGAATCTCAAAACAGTGAAATAGTAAAATAGCACAGGAGTGACCTGGATATAAGGAACAGATGTTATACAGGGGTCAGAGGCTGTTTTGACACAGACATGAAAGCTGTGCCTGCAGGTGCAAGTGCCTACAATTTATTCTGACATGTATTCTATGATAACTGAGACGCCGGTGGATCACTGACTTCCTGACGGACAGGAAGCAGCATGTGAGGCTGGGAAAGAATG
>NW_005187471.1:1192919-1218930 GCF_000239375.1 Pundamilia nyererei
ACCACCTGCACTCATGTATATATCTATCTACTTAGCACTTTTAATTCTTATTCTTATTTTTATTTTCATGTCCATTTTAGCGTAATTTATGACAGTATGTTTGCACTGAAGCACCGCAGCAATTTCCTAATGTTGTAAACCTGCTCAACATTTGGCAATAAAACCCTTTCTGATTCTGATTCTGATTCTGAGAGCTAACTAAAATTAAAACAGATCAAAAGAGGAGTTCAAGGGGGTCATAAATTTATAAATGCACCTGAGCTGCCATTTCAGTCAGTGCAGGAAAACACATGTGCAAGGGTTTCCTTCCAGTGCTTTGAATACACAGACTAGTGTGCAATTAGCATGTTTTATGTTTTCTGTTCTGCTAATTATGAGAATTTTTTTTATCATATAGCTGTGAGGGCACTAAAAAAACAGGACAAGTCTATTTTTACATACCAAATACTAGTATTTCAAAACAAATAAAGTCGATCATACTGTGGAAACATGAAATATACACAGTATTGTCTGGGTCCCCCATTGTAGGGGTCCAGCTGTCCTCCTCTGTAGACATGGCAACAGTGAGACATCTTATACTAATGACAAAATGCTAAAACAACAGTTTTATATTTTGAGAAATCAATCCGTATGCCTTTTTAAAATGGTCAATAGAAGTAAATTTGTATCTCATTTCTGACAACGGTTAAAAATAGAATATAACATAAAATAGCTTGCTTTCTGCATTGCAGCCAAAAACTTTAACTGCATACTTTTGCACAGACATAAGAATTTGTATGTAATAAAAAATAAAAATATATCTATTTTAAATTTTTAGTTTTAGAGGGAAAAGACACGGAAAACATCTGTGTATGCATGTGCATTCACCTAATGTGTGAATAAATGTGCGAATAAACGAGCAACCCACTGTTTTGTAATTGCAATAACTAACTTTCATTGTTGCATGGAAGCAATATCAACAACTCAGCAAAAACAGTGCACCCAGGAGCAAATTAACCACACATATGGAAGAAACCTTTAAAAAACAAAAATTAAAAACAATTACATTATACAGCTTTGTGCCAAAATATACAGAAGTGAAAAGGAATAAAATCTGCTGTTGCAAGAGAAGCCAATCTCAACAAGTCCAACACACACTGACTGGACGCTTGGCCACAGTGAACACAGAGCACAGGAAGAACATGGCACGCCTTCTCCAAGACTAAATAAACAAACAGTAACTGACTTTAAAAGCAACAGAGGCAATCTTTGATTTTGTGTGTAGTTTACCATTTATAGAATCGTATTAAAATAGCTTCTGCGTGTTTTCTCTTATTAGTTATTAATATTCTTACTCCTAAACCACCTATAGTCGTATTGACGTCTTGAACAACCATTTGAAAAACCTTCAAAGGAAAAGATTAACGTTTATAAATGAGCCTTTTCATTCTAGAGAGACTATGGCTGTTAAAAATATATTTTAGCAGTTTCTCCCAGGCCTCCTTGTGATTAAACAAAACCACAGACAGTGAAGACTGATAACTCCACCCAACTCTGCTGTGTACACCTTCCCGAGGAGGATCCGTGAATGGGAAACAGCTGTAGAAAAATACCTTTCTTTTAGTTCACTCCTCCTATAGTGTTGTACTTTTCACCGCATCGTGTCGTTGCAGAACAGATGCATCGGATTCTACACTAATACTTTAAATATTAACGAAATACTAGCAAAAATTCAGAAATTATCCTTTATACCAATGACCAAAGTCACTTTAATAAAAGAAAAATCTGTCTGCTTGTGATAAAGTAGCTTATTAGAAGAGAAGAAAAAAATTTAGCTCTGTTTTTTTCTCAGGTCTTCACTCTGAAGAAACTACAGCCTTCTGTACGTGAAAAGTAAACAAACATTGTGGACTTTGGCTTGCAGAGGTTGTGGTTGAGAAGATGGACAAAGAGGAAGTAGGCATATTGTAAGTGCTTGAGGAACGATGTGAGAAGAGCAACCCACATCAGTGTGTTTGCTACATGTACTCCTTCTTTTTCAAATGGAGTCCTGGTTCTCATACCTGGGCAAGGAGATATTGTATATAATATTCCTTTAGCTCTTTCATTTAACATAGTATTGAGTTATAAAGTAAAATTCTGGGTTCCCATCAGAATAGAAAATGCAGCAAAGTGCAACAAATGCACAAAATCATCCTGTAGGATAGTGGTTTTATTTAACCTATTAAATTGTTAAACATTAGTCCTTCCAGAGCAGAGAGGCCAACGTTCCCAGGTATAAGAATTAAGCCTGCATTTGGTTTGGTTTAGTGTTCCATTACAGGTCATTGCGATCAGTCACCGCATGCAAGTACAACATGTATAGTCTGGGCCTCGTGCATGACAGCATGCTACACATTCACCAGACGATCACACTGAGGCGCAGGCGTAGACCACAAACACACATCGCACACACATACAGCACATGCATTCGCACAGTTTTTATACACACACGCAGATCAGATAATATAGAAAGTCGGCTGTACAGTCCAGTGTGAGAGGAATGGCATCGCCTGAATTTACTTTTTTGTTTTGGCTGAGCTATGAATGCAAAGCTGTTGGATTCTTTTGGCTGAGTTAGGAAGTGATCTGAGTGGGTATTTTGGCTCAAAAGTACAAAATGAAAATATGTTTAGATGTGTGCGAGACTTAATGTGCAAATGCTTTTCCAACTGTATCACCTAGAATAATGTTTATATTGGACAATTCTGCAAAACTTTCTATTATTTTTTCCTGTGCCAACCGTAAAAAAACTGCTATAAAATATCAGTTGTTCTAACATCCATGGCTGGAACTTACAGTGTGGTTTAATGTAATATTGTGGTCGTAAAATATGATTCCCCCCCCTCAAGTCAATAACCCAGTCACATTTCCATAAAAGATACTAAAGTCATGACCTTGGCAGACTACATAGGCTTCACACTCAACCGCAACTAAATTCCAACTCCCTAAACTTCCACTTGCCTGCACAGCATACTGCTCCGTGCGCTGGCTACCCGCAGAATCATTCAATATGAACATAAATCCCTGTGTATATGGAGTTGGTATAATCTCTTCAATGGACATCACCAAAGGGCCTGTTGATATAATAATTATTTTAATTTATTTTTTCATTTTTGGTTTGTTTTATTTTTGTTTTCTTGTTTTTTGGAATGTGTATGGTTGTGAGGGGGGCAGAGGTGGGGTGGGGGTATAGCGTGGCATCCTTAGATTTAGTGCATTAGACAAATAAGGCTTCCCTGAAAGGGACTGATGCAGCAACAGGGGCAAAAGGTACAAGTAGGACAATCAGGGCAGACAGCAGCAGCAGCTATATAGAAGAAGCACCCCCACCCATAAGGGTGGGGGGTGCTTTGGTTGATGCCAAAATCAGTTATAGTGCCATGAATGGATACATTGCACAATCCCTTCAATGTAAAGCACTTTGTATTCTCTTGTTTAAAAGTGTTTTACTCTTAAACATGCTTTGCAGTACATACTAATTATGTCTTGTCTTACATGTTAAACCACACCGGCTCATTATCTGATCCAGCTGATTTTCACAAGCTCTTCAGAGTGCACCAGCAATGTAGGTACAATGTGAAGAGTGGGACTTCAGCACAAGCTACATGCTTTAAAAACAAAGTAGGGCCAAATAGTGAGGTTCACTCATACCAGCTTGAGCCTAAGTGGGAGCAGGACCACAGGGAGTGTAGTAAACGCTCCAGTGACAAATCAGAAAAGCGATAGCGGACACCCTTAAGCGAAACAGGAGCTAATAGATCGACAGGCCATGAACAGATTGCTGTTACAAATCCTGACTGAAAACCAATCCTGGCTCTATCACTTGTGGCTTAAAGTGGATGACATGGCCCGATGGATATCAAGCCGAGGGTGAGGTGGCAGCGAGAGGAAGGTAGAGTTGGTTTGGAAGAAGAAAGGAATTGTGGAACCTTATAAAATGCAAAGAAGAAGAAGAAGGAGGAGGAATTGAAGAAAGAAAAGGAAAGGAGGAAGAGGAAGGATTAGATTTCATTTCATTTGGTAAAAAAGAAAGCAAAAAGAACAGATGATCATAAGTCAAAAAACATTCTGAATGAATTTTAAATAAAATCGTAAACTTATCATGCAAAAAAAATCAGGAGAAAACATGACTTTCTTCAGAGTAACCATAGTGGTTACCAGTTAGGATTCAGCTCATTCTCTTTTGCTTTTATATCGACTACTCTCTACTATTTTCCAATATACTGATGAGTTGATTTGTTGCAAGTGAATTCACGCTGAGCTTCATGCTGGGGAAGAGTGGGAAAATATATCTATACATACAGAGTAAAACAATCTGAAGAACACACTTTATACGAACACAAATATAATAACCCATGTAAAGGTGGATTTTGAGTGTACATGCAGTACACCCTCAAATACACACGCAGGCAAAATTAAAGTAGAAAACCGACATAATCAGAAACTCACGTACACATACAGTAGATGAAGGCACTATTGCAAGCAAAGTCCAAGTACTATTTGTGACAGAAAACATCAACACCCTTTCCCACATTCAACTCAGAATCACTTGGGCTAGATGTTCGGCGTCAGGGAAACATTTAAAGCATGAAATAACACTGAGGGTTAACGGTTTTTTATTATTATTTTGAGGGTATGCACAGCACTTTTGCTTTCTGTTGAAAATTCCGAATGAACGGAGAAAACCAGAGCTGTCCACAGGAAGTCATTTGGGCTTGCCGTGCTGTCATCTAACCTTCCTGCCTGTCTGTTAAAACAGGATGGAACATGCTGATTCATCTGCCCCATCTCGTTGCCTTCTCCTCTGTTGTATCTCGTAATTCCGAGAAATAAACAGTTAAAAAAATTGCTTAACAGACACTCTCATTTGGTTCAGAGTTCAAAGAGCCACATTGTATTTTATCTCTTGCTACATCTGCACTTTTTCTGTCTGGCCTTTCTTTGTGTGGCATGTGGATTCCAGTAAGTAATAACAAGCAAATGAGTCAAGACAATCACGACCTTGACATCTAAATTTCTATGGAAGCGGGGGAGCCAGGCACGGTGGAATAAAGTGATAGAAAAGCAGTTCCACTGCCAACAAACAATCTAGCCCAAGAGTTGGACACACAAAAAAACACACATGCTGGCATGAACACACACACACACACACACACACACACACACACACACACACACACACACACACACACACACAGAGTCATTCGTGCACTCACATATTCTTCCCCACCCATCCCCCAGGCAGCAGACAAGGCAGTACATTCAGGGTAACGCAGAGTCAGTCCCTTAGAAATCCATTGGATCCTCCTCCGCGAGGCCATGATTGGCAATGGTTCTGCCTCCACTTTTCGATGGCATCCCATCATTTTCAGGTTTTGCCACAGGGGGCGAGGTTAGCCCTGATGCCCCGTCTGGCGCACCCCAGGCGTCAGTGGTAGGTGGGTAGAAATCATCTTCGAAGCCGCAGAAGCCTTCGTCAACACCTTGATCGTAGCGCTGGTAGGTGGAAGCATGCACCTCATTCTCTCTGGCTGTGATTTCCAGAGTACTATTCCACATGCCATAGCCAAAGTATATGAGCACACCTACAAGAACAGAACATGTTAATATTTTTCACACATACATAATCCAGTCGATCATGTTTATTAGACCTTAGCGCATGATTTTAGTTGCTTAAATAAAAATACAGAAAAAAAAGGAAAATCTCCATCAACCTAAAAGCTCTGTTGGACTCTCCTTTTCCTTTCAGCTGTTCCCTTTGGGGGTTGCCACAGCAGATCATTTGCCTCCATCTCACCTTGTCCCTAGAATCATTTTCTGTAACAACAAGCATGTCCTCCTTCACTACATCCATGAATCTTGTCTTTGGTCTTTCTCCTTTCCTCTTGCCTGGTAGCTTCATCTTCAAAATCCTTTGTCCAGTATACCCACCATGTACTGTGTACATGCCCAAGCTATTTCAGCCTTGCTATTGCGACATGAGCTGTCCCTCTGATGTCCTCATTGTTAATCTTGTCCATCCTGGTCACTCCCAAAGAAAATCTTAGCATCTTCATCCCTGTCACTTTATCTTAGGCTCCTGAAGTTTTGTCAGTGCCACTGTTTACAAACCACATATCAAAGCAGGTCTCACTACCTTCTTGTAAACCTTCCCTTTCACTCTTGCAGCTATAGAGGCAAGTCAAAAATAGGTGCTCAGATAGATACAACTGAGGCAGGAAGGAAAAGGAAAGTTAGATGCCCCAGGTCTTCCACAATAAAACAAACAAGAAGTCACACACAGTCTGTTCTTTATTGGTCACAAAATTTCAATTAAAAAATAGTTATTTTTAATTACTCAGTCGTTACACTAAGTATCAACTGTCATGAGTCATTGCTTACAGTGCAATATTTTGGTTGGCTTTTTTGTTTCACTGCTATATTGAGATGGAAGCAGCCAGTTTTCATATAAACCATTGCCAAACATATATACATTACATTCTATAATTATATTGAATTATTTTCATGCATACAACATGGAAATAATTTAGCAACCAACCTGCATAGTGATTAAACACGACAAAACTAAAACAAAAGTCTCATTAAGTTCCTGCATGTCCTTCTACATGACTGACAGGTGTGGAACTGACTAAATAAAAGCATTATCTTTTCTCTTTCCGAATGTTTTAAAGTTAATTTAAAAGCAAACAAATAAGACATAATTTACTTACCCACGAGGCACCAGATTGAAAATCGTATCCAGGTGATTGCAGACAGTTTGAGCATGAGGTAGATATTAACCAGCATGGCTGAAGCAGGTACGAAGGGCACACAGGGTGCCATGTAGGGAAGTCGCTTAGGATTCTCTGGTTGTTGCAGGATGATGATGACTAGTAGGGCAATGATAATGATGAACACGATCAATAGCAGCAAGGCCCACCAACGACCCTCCCCAATAGTGCTAGCTCCTGAAAGGAAGAAATAATTCATTCAATTCAGTTCAACGCTTTTATTATTTGTTGACCAATCTGTGCCTGAATCATACAAATGTGAGTGTGAGTTTGTTAACTTGTTCTCACCAAAAATTATGAAGGAGCAGAAAGCAAAAATGAAGATGAAGAGCAGCAGAACACACACAGTGACAGTTTTCCCCGTTGCTGGAGTCGGTCTATCCATTTTTCCCGGTAGGCCCAGTCGGATCCTCAAGGTGTAGTAGCGTGGTCCAATCAGCTTCTTTAACCGCCGGGACAGGCCACCTTCTGATTCTTCTGCTTCAATACCAGTAGTCATATCCACTGTACCATAGTTAGGGTGATTGGCCGTGTATGCATTTTTATCTGGTTTGCCAATCAGCATCTCATTGTCACCCAGTGAAGGCAGGTTTTTGGCTCCGCAGGTGTTAGTGGGCGGACCACCATACTCATCGGCCTCGCTGGTTGGTGAGCAGGCGTCTTTCTCACACTCAGCCAGAACGCCTTCCTTCCTCTTTTTATTCTGCTCCTCAGAGAGAAAGTTCACGAAACCATGGATGTCTCCCTCAGGTTGGTAGCGTAAGAGAAGCACACAGAGACTCACCTGCAAAACACATGTCATTTATAAACAGGAGCTCCATCACAAAACCATTTTTAGTAGTGACATTCCCATTCCACAGGAATTGTGTGGATGTTTTATTTCAAAACAAACAGCTCAATAATTAGTTTTTACAAAAACTGACTGGTTCATAAATCAGTGACTCATTATTATCTTAGTTAACTGCTTACCATCTAACTAGTGTTGTGCAGCCATGGGTAGAAGGTAATCTTTAGAGCCTGATAAACACATGCCCACATGTCTTGTACATACTGGTGACTCTGTTAAGATTTGTTGTCTATGAACACATACAGCTATCCTGTTATCATAGGAAATCATGCACTAGAGAGATTATTTTTCCGAGCAAGGTATCTGTTATTGTGTGCAGTATTTCATAGCTCCTTTAAAGAGCAGTGCTTTTTTGTCAAATCTGAATGTATAGCTACTTAGGAGAAGAAACACCAATCTTTCTGTTTTCAGGCTATAAATTTCTTAGACTTGAGATGAAAGCTGAACAACGCATCTTCACTTAGTTCTTATAAAACAATTGTTGCTGGATTATGGATGCCCCCTGGTTACAAAATACTGTGAATTGATCTCTGTAAGGCAGTGTAATACAGTGAGATTGTGGCTTTGTATTGTTCTGCTTAGCAGTTGTTGCTAGTATGTTTGTTTAGACATCCTTAAATACATCTCAAGGGCTTTATCCAGATATATTAAATGCATTCAGTTCAATTCAGTTCAATTCAATTTTATTTATATAGCACCAAATAGCAACAGTTGCCTCAAGGCACTTTATATTGTAAGGTAAAGACAATCAGATGCCCCTCAATGTGGAAGGAAAAACTTCTTTAAAGAAAATTGATCTAAATAATATTGAGAGTAAGCTTCATGATGTACATGTTTCCATTATTATTATCCAACACTCACCAGGGTATAGGCCAAAAGCGTTCCTATGGACATCATCTCTATGAGGTCTCTAAGGCTGACCAGGAGGGACAGCAAGGAAGCCAGAAAGCCTGAAACCACACAGGCTACAACAGGGGTCTCTGTGTAGGAAGACACATGGGCCAGGAACCTATAAAAAAGAGATGAAATGAGACTCATATGCAAACATCATTAAGAATGACATATAAATAAAAATGCAAATACAGTGTGAACTAACTTAAAGAGCAGGCCATCTCCTGCCATGGCATAGATGACCCTGGGCATGGGGAACAGCGAACCCAAGAGGGATACAGTCAGTCCAGCTATAGAGCCTACCGCCACTATGTACTTTGCGAACATACAACCATGCATGGCAAACATCTCCATCAGTGGTGCATCCTCATCAATTTCATTGTATGGTACCATCAGTGTCAGAATCACAGAAACCTGGAATAAAAAAAACAAACATAGTGTTGATTATTACTAAGAAATCTTTACTGCAGTTCTCACCATAAAATCAAAATCTCATCATGAATCTATTAAAGTACAGAGAAACTTTAATACCAGTGTTAACAAGCAGAAATATTCGATTTTTGCTGCCAGAATTATAGTGTATTAATGCTGCGGGATGATGCTGCAGAAAAGAGACTAATTCGACTTCTTGTGGAGGCTCTTCTCAGAGTAACTCTGTAGAGCCTATAGTCACATCAACATTTAGACCCTAGATACTAAAAAGAGTTGAGCTACATCCTTAGAGCTTAGTTTTGCTTAGCTAATATGCTCAGCACAGAGCATGCTCCATCACATGCAAAGTGGTCATTACTCGTGCCTCACTCAATATGTGTGTCCCTGTGTCTGATGTGTGATATCATGCAGAGCCATCTGTCACAAATGCTGTGCTGCTAATCAGATAGATTTGCATCAACGGATTACAGAAGGGGAGTAATAATAATAAAAAGCACTAACCCCTTACAGAAAGGAAGTTAACATCCATTATTTACTGTATGAAAAGGCTGGCTAACACTGTGTGTGAACCAGTCATAAAGGGGTAAAATAATCTAAAACAAATCTACAACAACATATTTGCTTAGAGCACAAATCCAATCCCAAAATGTATTTTTCAGTGTCCCCTTCAGCTCACAGTCGGCTAAGTTTAGTTGGCAAATTCATATTACCCATCTCCAGAGCAAAGGACTTCCCAGAAAAAATAATCAGCACAATTCTCTCCCCTGCTGCTCATTGCCCCAACCTAAACTGAAGACCACAGTATTGCAAGGACGTACAAGGATAGATATGTCATCACTAACAGTGAATGAAAAGCTCAGAAACTGACAAACAAGCATAAGTTTGCCTTGCAAACTCTTTGATTTAAATGTACTGCAAAAATCAATGTCACACACACACACACACACACACACACACACACACACACACACACACACAAAGATGTGACAGGTAATGTGTTTAAGCTGATTTCTGAAGATTGAACAGCAGCAACCACGGGATCCTCACAGCAGCAGAAAAGTTATTCCAAGCAGCCTACAGTGAGTGAGATCAAAGAAAGGTGGAGATTAGAGAGAGGCTGGTGCATAGGAGAGCGATGATGTGGAGGAATAGATGTGACTGTGAAAGAGAGAGACAAGGATTTCAAAAAGAAGCACTCGAGTTTTTGAAGTTGATGCAATCTTTGCCACACAAAATGCTGAAAAACGTCTTATATCTGATAGGCTGCTGTTCCACAGCACCCATAGCAACAACCATCCAGTACACATTATGTAATCAGGAAAGCTGTACGGGCTGTAAAGGTGGAGATCAGAGATTAGATACACACCCACAGCATCTTCATATTTATTCATTCCGTGTATTGGAAACTTGTCAACATTTGTGGGAGAGCAGGCAGCTGAAGCTAAAGCTGAATTTCAGCACATGATAAGTGATCAATATTCTTTAGGTTTATAATTAAATTAAGTCATTTTACAAAATATATCAACAGAAACCACCATAACATGAATGACGCTCTACTTTGTTATACACAAAACTATTAGTGTGAATAACAATAGATTTGTCAATTACTTAACAATAGATATATAAAGAATAGAGTGGTCATGTTTGTTTATGCAATATGTTATAAAGCTAACTCACAGAGACATAGGCAGTGAGGCAGGTGATGAGTGAGGCGGTGATAGCATAGGGGATGGAGGTGTTGGGACTCTTGGCCTCTTCTCCTGTTGTAGCAATGATGTCAAATCCAATAAAGGCATAGAAGCAGGTGGCTGCACCCTGCATCACCTGCAACACAGAGGAAACAGAGCTGATGGATGTCCTAAAGAAAACAACCAAACAGCACAGATACCCTGCTGATGGTAGGGGGGTTTCTGTTTGTTTGTTTGTTATTTATTGTGTGTGTTTATATATACATTCGGATGCATACCCCTGACCAGCCGAAAGGCAGAAATCTCCCCTCGTCCCAGTTCTCCCCATTTACAAAGAACAGGCCAGCGATCATCATGAACACCCACACTATAAGGTTGATGACGTTCAATGCGTTGTTGAAACCAACAGAGTTCTTCACTCCCAAAGCCACTATCACTGTCACCAGCAGTGCTATCAGCAGTGCCAGTAGGTCTGGGTAGGACTGTTCTCCTTTACCTGGAGAGGAAACACGCATGCTTGAATACACAGAAAGACATAAAAGTGCTGTCACCCTGTGGTGCTGAAGATGAATATATCCATTTTCCTGTGTGTTTGGCATAAAACTGTTTGAGTAAGTACTTTGTTATTTTTTCAAGAAAATACTAAATTGTCAGAACAAGAACAAGTCCTCTCACAGTTAAGCAGGTTTCTCAGAGAAATGTTTTTCGTTTTCTTATTTTGTCTGATTAACCCCAAATTAAAAAGAAAAGTAGAAAATCCTCACATTATTGGTGCTAGTTCCAAAGCGCTGTCAAATCAGTTTAACTAAATATAGTTTTTTATCAGAAGTACACATAAAGTACAATTATTAATGGGATAAATGTCAATGCAAATTTGGTCTTTTAATAATTTCTCTGAATTTTTCTTTTTCCAGGGTCGAATAATTGTACAACATACATCTAAAATCAAGAACCGGGTTCAACATTTTGAATTCATTTTGGATTTTCTGTAATCCACACAGGGTCAAACATACAACTTCAAATGTACCACTCTTCACCTCAACCCGACACTTTTAGTATCAATCGACAAGCCTCTGGCATAATTCTGGCTGGATATTTAACTACTCTTCTTGGCAGAATTGGTTTCCTGGCACCGGCCCGGCTTTTAAGCATAGCACACACATTTTCAGAAGGGCTGAGACTGGGGCTTTGGGAAGGTCATTCCAGAAGCTTAACATTAGCCTGCTTTATCCATTCCAAAACCAGTTTTGATCTATCTGTTGGAACACCCATTTGTGTCATCTAGCTATTGATCTGAGGTGAAGTTGATGGATTTTGAGGGGAAGCATAAAGAAGCTTCTTCCTTCTGTATCATTCCATCCATTTAGTGCATTGTACCAATACAATACTGGCAGAGATGCAGAGCATGTTCATAGGTTTGAAAGCCTCATCTTTACTCCTCCAAACATAACTCTTGTCATTGTGGCCAAATAGTTCAATCTTTGTCTCGCCTGACCATCAAACCTTTCTCTATAAGAAATTTAGCTTATCCATGTGGGCAGCTGAAAATTTAAGTTGAGCCTAAAGGTGTCAACTTTGGAAAAGGGTCTTTTCAAGGTCATCACCATTTCAGTCCATGGCGATGTAACTGTTACCCTGGTATTCCAGCAGTTTCCAGTTCATGGCAGGCTTAAGTGGTTAAGGCCTCAGTGGTTCCTGGCTTGCTCCACATGTCTTAACCAATTTTCTCTCATCTGAGGGTGACAGTTTGGACCTTTTTTTCAGACTTTGACAAAGTGGTGGCCCATCTGAATAACTTTACTTATGTACAATTATTTGAAGTGATGATCATGGAATCTGTCACGAAAGATGTTTGACGTACAATTATTCTTACCAAGAGAAAGAACAGTTCAAAGTCTAAAGAGCTAAAAGGAAGGTGACTTGCATTTGTTTTTGTTTTTTAAATGATGTTTCACCTCTCATCTAAGAGATTACTGAGAACCCACATAGACAGAAACTGTTCAAAGTAATCATTAAATGCTCAAACTTTCCACGATATGAAATCATGTCCATGATCACTCTATGTAAACATTTGACCACAGCTATTAATCAGAATAAATAATCCCAGACTAATTTGTTGTTTCCAAGAGTTTCAGCCGCTCTCATAGAGTATGTTGGAGTATGTGTAGATAATTATCCAAGGGTATTCCAGTGAATTCATGTGTAATTCACAGGACATTCCCCAATGGTCCAATAAAACACCCAAAGCCATGGTTTAATAAAAAATTGAACTTTCCAACTCTGTTTAATTTCTTGGCAACAGAAAGTTGGAAACACCTTTAGATTTGGAACATCAACTCAACTATTTTTGTAAGATAAGTCGTCATAGTGAAGTACTGCATTCCTAAATTAGATACACCCCACCCAGTTGACCATTACGGCAACAAATTTTTAGATGCACATGTTCCACAAGAACTCAGCCTGTGTGTATTTGGAAATGAATGAGATATATTTGAGTTAGATTTCACATTTTTTCCCCTTGGGTGTGGAGAAACAATCATTTCTCTCCAACAGGAAAAGGAAACATCAGCTTTCCGTGATCATTTGGAACGGCTGGCCGTGACACTTGTCATGTGATCACTACCATCACTTTTTCAAAGGCTAACAGGAAGCAACTGATGAGGCAGTGTCAGCCAGATAGAAACATAGCTGGCACACACATCAGCTAGAGCATTGCACAAGATAAGCAGGCATCCTCATCATGGTAAGATTATGGAAAACTGTGTTATATAGAATTCAAGATGATGTGCCTGCTTTTACTTTCCGTGACAGTATGACTTCCAAGATAAGCTGCATAATATTCTTTGGATGTTCCTGGGAAAAATAAATTAGTATGGTTTGAATGGTTTCTGAGATAATGTAAGCATTTTTATCTTGGTGTTTTTATTAAAATTTGAAAGATGTGTTGTGATTATCAAGGCAATGGGAGATCCTTTGTATGATAGAAATGGCGCTGCGCTTCTATTCCACACTGATAAAGTAAATCATGACTCTTAGGAGCAAGTCGTGTTAGTGTGCAAATACAGAATAAGAGCAAAGGCTGGATTTATTAAATGTACTTCTCAAAGTCTAAATGTCAAAGTCTGTTCAAGACCTCAAAGAGGAAGTATTTGTCTGAACTACAACTACAGCAAAAGGAACAGAGCTCTGTCTGACCTTCTGAGGAGAGTGGGGAGGGGGAAAAAAGATAACATCTCTCCAAAAGTCACTTGGGTCAATGCATGTTTTTACCATCAAAGCAAACATGTTTGACAGCTGAACCAAAACAACTAACTGTAGCTGATTGCTGATAAGATGTCGATTCTAAATGAATTACCCTGCTTCTTAATGCCTTTAAAAATGTGCCTTCAAGAAAATTATCTCACAGGTGATTTCTAAGAAGCACTTTGGCTTCAGTTCCCTGAAATATTGTAAATATAACACTGAAAAAAAAGCATTCACAGCAAACCTGCAGTACTTTACACAATACTTGAATGAATTTCAATCCTGAGAAAATTAGAACCAGAGAGAAAATGTATCAAAGCTGTCATAGCACTGCATCTTTGTGCTACTTACCTAAGCCGTTGAGTGTTCCAATGTGTGAAATCATAAAGTTGCTGATGGTGTGATTGGCCAGTGAGTCCGCCATGCTGCTGAGAGCTGACGCCCCCGCTGCTGTGCCAATCAGATATTCCAGAATTAAGTTCCAACCGATGAAAAAAGCCACACACTCCCCCACTGTCACATAGCTGTATGTGTAGGCTGAACCTGTGGTCTTAGGCACACGGACACCAAACTCTGCGTAGCATACTCCTGTGGGGGAGACAGGAAGAGGAGTACAATATAGACACACATAAATTCAGACACATATCAGTAATTTGACTGCATTATCACTAGAGTCAAAGGCTGAATTGAAACTATTGATATGAGCATTAAAGTATATTTTACTATCTCTTGAACCTATTATAGCTGTGCCCCTATAATGTCATTGCCCTTGTAATAATTACATAGGTATTAAAAGGCTTTTCAAATATATCTTACCGGTTTAATGGTAATAAGAAGGACAGTAACCTTTATACTGCGGCTATTGTCCCCTTGGTGTTTATGTGATTAGAGAAGCCTTGCATAAATGAGCGTGCATAGCTCTAGTCTCACCTGACAGAATGGAGGCAACAGCAGCAATAATAAAGGACACAATGACCCCAGGGCCAGCCATCTCCTTGGCGACCAGTCCAGAGACCACATACATCCCCGTCCCGACGCAGCTGCCCACACCCAGCGACACTAGGTCCACCGTAGACAAAACCCGGGCCAGTCTGGTTCCATGTGAGCTTGTACCCGATATGGCTGAATCTAACATGGACTCCACAGGCTTGGTCCTGAGGACACGGGATGCAAAGGTGTTCCATGTCGACCCCCACTGTATCCTGCGAGGATCCAGCTTCCCTACCAGACCACTCATATTGAAAGCCAATGGGGAGTAGCGGAAGATACTGTTTGACCAGTGTTTTTCCTTAAGTTCTGTGAATGAGTTCTTCAAGAAGATGTGCAGAGCACTTTGGAAGAGGAATTATTCCTAATCCAAATAAATGAAGAAAATCTGATTTTGTCTTGCTGTCCACGCCTCTGTTTTCAGGCTCAGTAGAATGCCACGTCAGTTTTTCCCCACATAGTGAGAGAGAAAGTAATCTGAAAGACACAAGAGGGATAATTTATTTTTACAGCATTTCACAGCCCATTGCCTACTATTATTCATCTGACACAATGCTTATTTTGGAGTATGCATGCCAAGACATATTAGTTCAAAAGGGGAAATGTATTACAAGTTTGTCCACAAATGAGGTGTACCTGAATGAGGAAACAGCTAATTAGAAATCCTCTCCCCAAAGCCATGTCGCTATAGTAGCAAAGCTCATTAGTGACAGCCCTAATGACATTTTATTTTGTTTGTAAGGGGGAGAGATAGCAATATTAAACCTTGGCAAAACCTCTTCTGTTGTGTTTGCTGATAAATAACTGTAGAATCAGAGGCAATGTACTTCAACTACAACATCTTCGCCACACTTAACGATCACTCCATTAAAATTCAGAATGAAATCTTTAACACGTTTATATACAGACAGAAATCTGACATTTTACTCTCATGTGAAAATAATACTGGGGTCTTTTTACATAATTATTTTTAATTTATTAGCCTGTGTTTTCACATAAATAAATGCCATATTATATGATGCATTACTTCAAAACAAGCTAAAAAACATTACATGCAAAGCCATGGCAATCATAGGGGCTGAATGTTTTTTTTCCTTTCAGTATAAGTAGAATTTATCGGAATAATTCAAATGCAACTATGTAAATTCCTAGTGCTGCTGTAATGCAGGTTTTCCTGCCACGTTTAAACAAAGCATTAGCTGAGTCGAGTGAGTAACAGATTAGAGATGCTGTTGAAAAGAGAGCTATTAAAGCCATCAATTGTAGCCGAGTCCACCTCTGTCTCTCTTAACAGCAATGAACTAACACTCACCATTCATCTACTTTAAACAACAAATTCAAGTTACTGAACAAACACACTTACATTCAGCAGACCCACACTGCGCGCCCTCAACTATAACATAAGCCACTCAAATGATGACTGCAATTACTCAGCTGTTTAACCAGATAGAGTGGGGCTGCTATTGTCACTGCACTTAGTGGGTGTATTACATGTGCAGCAGTATAGAAAGCTTAAAAGGTGATTCACTTTGAGCATGGTGGTTAGCTCTGGGTGGGGCGGTACCTCTTAAATTCTGACAAAAGGGATTTTCCTTGATGGTTCCGGTATGAAGCCCTGCAGTTATAAATGACGTGCAGAACCCTTCTGAAATTAAAATTCAGAAATTTCCAGTCATAACCATGTATAATAATTTACGTTTAAGAGCATCTGATCAGTAGAGTTCTTACTCCTGGGCATGTAGATGAAATTCTGCTTCTATTCTGTATTTGCACACACATTCTAACAAAAGTTTTTATTGCTCTTCAGACATAAAATGATGACATCGTATTCAATTATTGTAGATTACTGCAATAAAAACTCATTGATTCTAGTGCCATTTATGTTTTAAATGAAAATGTACTTAAATGAATGACGCAGTCACAAAATGTGACGCACAAGTGAGCTATGTGTTACAATCACTGGACAAACAACCTGATATTTGTGGAAACAAGATTTTATTTCCGTCATCTCATAGAAGCAATCAATAAGAAATAAGAAAATTTAAATTGAGCGTAATACTGCTCAATACTTGTGTGTGTGTGTGTGTGTGTGTGCGTGCGTGTGCGTGTGTGTGTGTGTACAGAAGACAGAAGAAGATGAACACATTAGGAGAAAAGAATGAGGACGATGAGCAGACTGAAAAACAGCAAATCTGGTTTCGTTAGTGCACTAAGCTTTGATCACCTGGCTCTGCTTTGTCAATCAATGTGTGTGTATGTGCGGGTTCATGAGTGTGTGTGCGTGCCTGTATGGAATATGAGTGTCCAGACAAGCCAGCCAGACCTTAATACCTTAAATTTGAAACAATGATACCTATACATGAATTCAATCACATTCAGCCAGTTTCAAAAATGTGATAAAAATGGCAGATTAGGAAGAAATACGCTCCATTTTGTGTGTACTAGAGTAAGTGCCACACATAAACATACAACCTTTCATCAGTCTATATCTTTAATCAGATCATACAAGTGCTCTGCTTTTCAGAACATCTGCTCACTTAAATATTCTAGGCCAGTTTTCATTGATGATGACCACCACCTGTCCTGCATTGAGTGCGAGCTATTTGAACAGTTGTACTCTAGATCAACAAAACAGAGCCGCACAAAGCCCCGTGGCAGCAGGTGTTCCATCTGCTCTGGAAAAATGACTTCATCTTGCTAATAGTTGTTCCTGGGTTAAAGGTTTATGTGATAAAGTGTCCTGTTGATGTTCTCTGTGTGACCTTTTTATGGTAAAGAAATACACTTTGCTTTCTAGCAGGTGGCATGATGAATGGATCAATGAGAGTCTGTAACCAGGAGGCAAATTTCTGGATCACCCTATATAATGAAAACCAAAACCTCCCTCATTAGTAATGAGTGCATCATCACAGCATCCAAAAGAAAATCTGAGCACCTCTAACAGAGACAGACACTGCTGTTCTTCGGAGTACAGTGCAGAAGCTAAAATGCCAGTGGTGACACTGGCTACTAAATTATTTAATAGAGTGTGGTTGCAGGCAATACATTTTAGATTTTTGCCTATTATTTAAATATCTTTTCATCAGTTGATCTAATTATTTCTGTCACTGAACTGCAGGGGAAGAAATCTTGGAAATTAACACGTACGTATCAAGAAATGTGGAATGTGCACAACACAAAGAGCTAAAAGCATCGCTTTCGTCTCCCAGCATGGGAGGAACTGTTTCACACTCTAATGGATTTTTGAACTAGACACTTCTTTGTTCTTCTTCCATAATTTTACACGCTTAAACAAACACCCATTTGCGCAGATGTATAAAGATCAATAGTTAAATCCCTGTCATCATAATCACCACAGCCACCTCTAGCATCTTAACATTAGTGTGTTTCCTCTCCAGATAAGAGAGCTGTCAGAACATCTATACTTGTGTCTAATCAGCCATGACTAAGCTTGTTTCTGTGTCCGCCCCTGCCTGTGTCTGAATTAACTGGATGAATAACCTGATTGAGCTCTCATTGCCTTTACAGTAAGAGCTGCTGTGGTTTAATAAAGTTGAGAGCACTTCTAATTCACTCAACACTGACATGGAAACCAGTCTGCAATGCATGGCCCTGGCCTCCACAAAAATTAGACCTGGCATGCTGCCCTGGCCCCATTCTCACATCCTGCAGACAGAACAGGAAGCAGTTCTTGGTAGAGCACCTGAGTCAGGGAAATTACAATTTTTGTGTGAGTTTGTTTTCCGTTTTATCACACACTCGATGTCAGTGTCACTGATGATTTGGATGTTTTTTTGAAAGAGAAATTAATGTAAAATACAAGTGAGCAAGTCTGTCACTTTGCAATTGCTTTTGTTTTAGCACAATTAGCAAATAGCAGTATATAAAAATGCTAAATTATATTTCATTTTAGCTTAACAAACGGACACACAGACAACTTATGTAAAAGAGAAAATATTATTATGCATAATTCATGTGTGTATGTGCGTATCTCCATATTAGTGCCTCTCAGTATTAAGAGTTATGAGGCTAGCCTCTGTGGAGTGTTACACATCAGTGCTTAGAGCCCCATCGAGTCTTGAACACAATAATGTATTACTATCAATCACTATGACTAATAGCAAATACCCTCTTATTTAATCACAGCTAATTCCATTTAGGCATACATTATTATTAAATATATTCTGGTCTATATAAACCAGCTCTATTTTTCATGAGTTCCTATAGGTCATGTACCTGGGAGCAAAGCTATTGTGCTAAAAGCACAATGACCCAGTCAGCAGATCAATAAATATCAGCAGTAACTGAAGGTTTTAACGTGGAAGTGGAAGTCCTAAATTCATTTTCCTCTGCGTGGCTGATCTTGGTGGCAGTGTGGCTGATTTAGTGTCTTGGCTCCCCGGCCACAGTGTCCCTGTCTGACAAGCCTAATGAATCTGACATAAAAGAGAAATTGCCACCTGCCAGGTTGATTATGTTGTCTGGCTCATCAGTCACACTGTACCTATCCCTGTACGACCAAAGGCTGTTTTTTACTGTATACATGAACTTTGATTTTCTGGAGTTTCATCGAGCAGGAATATGCTAATATCATACATCATTTGTTTTATTTAATGTCAAACAAAACTAAATGATCACCAGTGCAATAGACACAGCATATCAATATGGTCAGTTCATGAGCAAAGACAAAGAAAACTGCACATGCGTTAAAATAACTAGGTAACACTCAATTCATGCTCCTCTGGTTTATATTGTAAAATAAACTGACTAAAGGTTTAAGAAGAGCAGATAAATATGGTTAATTTAAAGAGATTTAAACTTGGTGGTTCAATGTCCAGCAATGTTGCATCACAGAGAGAAGGTCCTGTGTGTGAATCCATCGGTCAACTGGTTGAAATTACATGGTTTTGGGGCCCGGTAGAGATCATGATCCAACGATGTTTGTTGGATTGATATCTACTAATTAAATTTTCAGTTCATAATAATACAATTGCCGACCCACTGTTTATTTCGGGCAGATGAAGACACATGAAAAATGTCTCTTTGCTTAAACACAGGATGAGACTACCTGGGGAAAAGGCGTCATCATTCATCAAGGGGTAAATAACATATTGTAAAGTAATGGTGCACACACAGTGCACAAGAGCCACTTAAGTACATATCTTTATTTGTTCATGCTGTTATGATATGTTTTATAAGCTATTTCATATGTAGAAGCACATATAAAATGTATATAGCTCTAAATGTAGAGCTATATACATTCTGATCGCCTATATTTGAAGTGTAGACAACAGGACTATCCAAAGGCTATCTTTATTTTTGCTGTCTTGTTTACTTGGAAAAAACCACAGTAAACATTTAGCTTGACTTTATGGTAATAACTGATAAACTACATTTAGATCAAAACAATTTTTTTGGTGTTTGTTTTTTAGCATGTTGTATTATGTGTTAATATAAGTACGACTCACGCATCAAGATCTGGTTTAAGATCACTAAGAAAAGAGCCACCTACCTTTTCTCATCTGTTACTACAGAAAAACTCTTATTCACGATTTTCTTATCTTTTGATTCTAATCTTGTGATTTTTAATATGTTAATTCATTCATAAAAATGTTATGATTATGGAGCACAAGACAGAATTAAGACAGACCGTGTGGCCTTGGAACTTGAAATGGGCTCAGCTCACAGTGTAAATAAACAGCATGCTCGTAGAAGATGCTGCTGAACCTTAATTAAGATTCAGGAAAACACAAGAAATCTGTGTCCAAGTGTAGATTGGGCAAAGATTTTCTTAAACAAGCCAAAAAAAAAAACCCACAACTAATGTACTGTATAAACCAATGAGTGGTTAAATGTCTCGAGGTTTCCAGGTTATGTATATAGTATCCACGTTACTGGAATTTCTATTCCTTTAGAGTATTGGAATCAATTTTTTGGCTGTCTCACAGGATTACTCTTTTAATGACTACCTGGACTATAATCGCTGCAAATTTTAACCATTAACCTTAAACCTGTTGAGGCATATTCTAGATTTCTAAGAAACCAGTAAACACAGGGAGGAAATGTTCCATTTCTCAGTCAACTTAAGACATATAATGCCTATCTATCAAAAGTTTACAGTGTGGAATCTCCTGGCACTAGTCCAAAAAGGTACAGACCAATTGCTCTGCATGACTGACCTGTCAGCTGGTCTGCTCCACTCACAGTTTGCAATGCTACATCCTCATCTATCTTCCCCTAATGTAGCACAGTCGGGGCCTGGAGCCTAAAGCAAAATGGATCTGCTTCTACACTGCAAGATAAACAAAAACAGTGCTGTCATTCCCTCTGGCTCTGTGCTTAACCAGCCATATCAATGACATCTCTGTCAATGTGGCCTAAAGCCCTAAAGAAACAACAGGGCCATCTGACACACTCAGGGACTTACCCCAGTTGTGACTCCCTTAATGTTAAAACTTCAACTGAAGACCTGGCCCTAAAACTGGCTTGTTGATTCCGTGGCAGACTTCAGGCGTGCCCTGCTGAGTAATTCTTTGACAAATAACTCCAAAACCATGAAACGCTGGTAACACTCTGAAGCAATGGGAAAGGAAATATTGCCTGTGGCAGCCAAATGATGCTTTTTCCTCACAGTATTGTCACTATATGTCCAATTTGCTAATCCCTCTCCCAACTGTGTCCAGGATTGTCACTCTGTAGTTCCTCAGTCAGAATTCTATATCACTGACAATACATCTATCATAAACCATGCCTTTAACACAACCCTCTCTAATCTCCACATTTCCTTTCTGATATATTCCCGTTTCAGCTCCGACAGTGCAGAGAATTGTTTGTCATCTCATACCGCTCAGCACTAAATGAATGTAGCGCCTGTTGTGTGCACTGCTCACCATGTCGAAACAGTCCTCTGCCAGTTGACAGTCTTTTATATTTCGATTCCACTTTCACCCGTTCGACCACTCCACACTCCCAGGTGTATTTCATCCCCTTCTCTCTCTGGCAGTGTTTCTCTGACTTCTTTCAAAGGAAAGCCTTAGGGTACTTTCCCAAAGAAAGCAAATGGATAAATTGAATTGACCGAATTAGTGGAAAACAACCTTGCATTTTAAAGTTAACACACGAATAAATGCCAGATTCAAAGTTAAACAAGACTGAATGATGTTCTGTGCTTTGTTTTCTTTGACCTTTCTTAATGGTCAGTGGTGACAGTTTTGAACAGACCAATGCAATTTTTGAGGAGTGACTGACTTGATATTGTAAAAAAGCGAGACAAACTGAGTCAAATTAATACATTTATAAGCATTTAACTAATGATCTTTCATTTGTTTTTGGGGTGAACATTTATTTATGAAATACATCATATTGAGGAATACGTTTCTGACAGCATTGTATTAATATCGTTTTATAATATGGAGCTATTTTCAGAGATCTTTTTTACATTCCTGTATTGCGCTACTATTGTCTCTTTGATGTAAAGATGCAAATATTAGGTTAGTTAACTGTTTCTTGTTGCTGTTTTCCAATATACCCTGGGCAACACTGAAATGAAGGGAAAATGAGGGGAAATAGGACTGTTCGGGGTAGAAATAGGACAGAGCCCCAGAGGCATCCAATCATTCCTACACAACCAATTCCACAGATTGAAGCTACTTTGTAAAGTTCCAAAATCATTGACTGCATTTGTCAGTGGAACAGAATGCCTTGGTTCACTATTTTATTGATTTTTTAAATAATGGGAGCCAATTGTTTTTTGAAAGGCAAACCTTGAGTGGAAGAAATGGGTGCTGCGTCTGAAAGTGGCAAATACATCAGTGTGTGCAGACTTTTTTATACAGATTACAAAACTGCATCATGCAGCCATTTATATTCATCAGCTACCTTTTAGCAAAGTGTTTTTCTCCAGCTTAGAAACATATGCTTAAGTGGCAGCTTTTAGCTTTAGTGTGATTCCGTACACTCATTTTTAGGAACGATCTCAAAATTGCAAGTGAAGCCTGTGAAAAGAAAAGTAGAAAAAGCCTATTTTTACGCAAATCTGCTCCTAAATAAGCAGTCACTTTCTCAAATCAGAGATCAGATGTGTGTGTGTGTGTGTGTGTGTGTGTGTGTGTGTGTGTGTGTGTGTGTGTGTGTGTGTGTGTGTGTGTGTTCTGATTATATTAGCCTTTATGCGCAAGCAGACTCACTGACGTCAGTGCTGAGCAGCATCTCATAGAGGAAGGGTGATGGAGGCCAGTTGGCCATTCATAAAATTAAGAGCTGATGTTTACGTGTCTGATTTTCTCTTGGTTAGTCACAGCTATATTTTACAGTATAGAAATTAGTACATCACCTATTCTAAAGAATCAATCTCAATAAATCAATTAACCTCTTATCCAATTCAGGTGTACCTGTACCTGTCATCTGTCTACTGCTGCAAAGAGAGAAAGACACTCACAGCTGCACCTACGGTCAGTTAAGAATTGACTGACCAACTGACTGTGAGTCATAGTACCTGGATACTCAGGCTAGCAAAGTGAGAGCACAGGGACTCCACATAGGCCGCAGCTAGCTCCTGGATTCAAATCCAGAACTCTATTGTTGTGTGCTTAACAGTGCATCACTGTGCTGCTCATATTCTATTCTAAAGTAGTTATTTGCAATATACCAGAAATATTTTGTGTTGAAGGCAAATAAAGATTTTAAAAATAAATATCAATTCCCTTTTTCGTATGTGTCTTGTATCTATCACACGCACACGCACACACACACTCACAACTCTTCTGTCAGCGCCTATTATTGCTAATAAAAATGAATGAGAGGCCAGTAGCATTTCATAACCTCTGCAGTAACATAGTTCCTGCCTGCATCTAAAGCCTTGAATAGGAGCAAGACAGTGTGGTTTTGAAATTGAAAATAAAACATATATTATGTATGTGAATGCAATATTCAGATTCAGGGGTTTCATTGCTGAAGCCTTACTACATCTGACACGACCAGCTAGTCTCTAGTTGCTCACTGGGGCAAGAGTCCGAAAGCTTTCGATTAATATTGCTGCCAAGCTGATATTACTAAGTCTGTTCGTTTATTTTGTTATCCCTTTTTTACTTGCACTTCCACACGTTTCAGCATTTGCTAGTTTTATTTAATCGATACTGAAAAAATGACAATTTGTTAGCCTTTGTCGATGCAGGACAAGAATCTTGGGAGAGAGCAGTGGGGAGACATGCAATAAATAGCCTCGGCGCACATATGAACCCACGAGCCTCTGAAGTGGCCTTAAGACATATGTGTCGCCTGCTCAACCCAGCTACAGCACCCGAAAATGGCAGATGAATCAAATATTGCATCGTCTAGGTTAAGAGCGCATTGTTAGTTTATGTATGCTGTTTACAATTGTTTTAAAGTTGTTTAAAATTTGTAACACGAAGAAATCATAACACATGAAAAAACCCATATGAGTTTATGAATGATACCCTAAAGATGTGGCATCAAAAAAGTGTTTTCATTAGATTAGCATTATTACAAGCAGATAGATTAAAGGCTGACAAAATAAATAGATAAGTAAACAATAATATACAAAATATTTTAAACACTTATTAAACGTACTACTTTACTGCATTGAAGGAACCATTTTTCTACCCCTTCTTTGCCACATCTCCAATATTGTTATCTAATAAAAGCTATTATCACATGTGCACTGTAGATATCGACTTCTCTAAACATTATCCAACGTATGCATGAGAATGCACATGTACAGAGCAGTCGTATTAGTAATCAAGCAGTCTTTGACATGTCAGCTCGCTAGTACAAATCTGTTTCAAGTTTATTGTGCCAATATGAGATCGATGAAGACAATAGTCCAGTGAAATCAGAGCCAAGTAATAGCCATCTTATATCCTTCTTCCTGCAAGTGCATCCCAACCCTAAACATTTTATTTCCAGTAGTGAGAACACATCTGAAGCAGACAGCCTCCTGCTGTGTCCTGTGATTCTTCTAACACTATCTGGAGTTAAATTGTGAAGACAGCTAAAGACAGAAATGCTCAATAAACGTCACCAACAAATGAGTTGTGCCTTATCCTCTTCATTCAGCTGCAATTTCAATACATCTCTTCAACATGATAATATTCAGCCAGTGCAAAAGAAATATAAAAGGAGGGGGGTGCAGATGCCCCACTCTTGACCTTTGTTACTGCTAAAGTGCCCTTAAGCAAGGAACGACTGCCCCTCAAGCTTGTGGTGTGTCTCTACATGTGACTTCATCCTCCAATGTGAGACCTGGATATCCTGGAGGCTGTTTGACAGAGTGTGTGAGGGATATGCAGACAGACATAGTGCAGTTGCTAAATTGGTCTGTTATATAATATTCTGCTTCTACTTCTTATTGTTGTTTTCACCAACTCAATCATCAGCATCATCATCACCATGGTTTTCATTTTCCTCTCGGATGTCCATTCAATGGTTTGGATGGACTGCTTTTGACTTAAATGCTAGGAGCTTCTGAACGCTTACTGCCTGTCCAGCATAGATTTTTCTGTTTGAAATAATAAAGTATTAATTATTATTAATACTTTATTATTAAGCATTAATATTGATCAGATATTAATATGTATAAATTTTTACTGCTTGATTCTATGGTAATCATCCCAAGATTTTTTGCTGATTGATACATCCTGAAATTAAGAGCAGTATCACAAACCCAAAAATCTGTAAAATAATGTGTGTTAAAAAGCAGTAATTTTGCAATGCCCACTGCCCTTTGAATTGCATAATTCCATGTTGGCAAATTAATTGCTTCTGTGTCAGGAGCATGCCATTTCAGAGGAAAACTCAGAGTGCATGCAATCACAACACCCGTTTTAAATGACAGAGTTACAACTGAAATCAACTTCCCTTATTTCTGTGTAGCTGTAGCAGTAAAAGGCACCTGTTGAGCGATGACAGGGCCATCAAGCTTCAGCGTATTAGCAAGCCATCTGCAGACGACTGCTTTCAGCACCATGGACAGCACGACACCACAAGTGTGTTTTTTAAAGAATTAAGAGCAGAAAAATGAGACAAGGCCTTATGGCAAATGAGAGAGAAAGAATGAGAGAGAAAGAATGAGAGAGAAAGAATGAGAGAGAGAGAGAGAGAGAGAGAGAGAGAGA
>NW_005187471.1:1219027-1233886 GCF_000239375.1 Pundamilia nyererei
AGACAGATAGACAGATAGATAGATAGATAGATAGATAGATAGATAGATAGATAGATAGATAGATAGATAGATAGATAGATAGATAGATAGATAGATAGAATGTCCACATACGATACAGTGTTCATGGATAAAAGCTTTATTTTTCCTACCCTGCCCTGATCATAAAGATCAAGTCTAACTCTAATTATGTAATCTTCTCTTTCTCCGACACACCCACTGAGCCAGCAGTCTAGGTAATAACCGCATACATACTAAAAACTGCAAATGTTCTCAATTAAAGAACCCACCCTCTTTCATTTGGGTCCCAGTCGCCACTTCGTCTTGCCCTGTCCTCCTCTCGACCCTCCAAGCATAGCCTCCTGCAGCTCTAGTCCGCTGGGAGAAGCGATACCCGCCCTAAACTCTGCCTCCCCCCTTGTTTCTAACGCTCACCGTTAAGGTGACAGGACGGGACCATTGACCGACCATTCCGTCCACTCCGCGAAATCATAAACACACTCCCTATAGGAAAGACGCACGGTTTCCGCCACGTTATAATGCGCCATCACTCGTGAAAAAACTGCACAAAGGAAGACAACAAAAAAGGGTGGGTGAAGAGGAGGGGTGGATAGGTGATAAACGAAGGAGGAGGGTGGAAGGTGATCAAGTTTAAGATAACACGATGGCAAGGAGAATAAAGGGGAGAAAAGCGAAGGAAAAACACTCACTGTGGCACGGCCGGATTAGAGGATACCCATGTCGGATGCTGCAGTCGGTCACCAGCATCAGCAGCAGCATCTCCGGGCTGCGCGGTGCATCAGCGGCAGACAGAGCGGGAGGGAGGGCGAGGCTGATGATGTAAAAAGCTTTAAATCATTCAGGAGCCCGCTGCACGACATGTGACCGTCGACACTGTGTATTATTCATCCGGTTTATTTCCTGACCGGCCAAGACACCAAGCTGACCGGACATCACCGCTGCAGTCCACTACCCCCCCGTGACTTAAACTGATCCAGCCATGACACAAGGATTATCACTACAGTACGCCCACAATATGCCTCAAATTAATATTCGTATCTTATTCAAAATGAAATAGAGAAGATTCGTTATTAATGATCATTTATGGTGAACATATATGTGCTCAAAGAGTAAAAAAGTTTTGTCAAGGCCAGTAACACAAAACAAGGGTATAAAAGGAGCATCCCAGATTAACAACTGAAGAATAGTTTAGGTATAACATTTTTTTAAGTAAATCGCAAAGGATATAGGGTTTTAATCTACTACAGTACATAATATTAAAACTCTTAGTATGAAAGAAAAAACTTCAACTCACTAAGAAAATATTTGCTTTTAAGACTACAGGAATGACCCTTTTTTAGTTCCAAAATTAGTACAGAGAGCTTAAATAGGTTTAATATTTTCATGCCGGTTTTAGTACTTTACAATTTCATTGAGCGGATTATCAGTATATCATGAAACTACCAAACACATCTGCAGCAATAAATCATCTTCCATAATGTAAAGCAGGTGGTATTCAGGCATGCCTGTAAAATATAATGATATCAGATTTAGACAGCTGTTGAATAGTTTCTAGTCAAGTGGCAGAATTGATTCCTAGTGTGCCAAGTGGACCCAACATTCACTAGCAGTGAGAGTCATGCAAAGGCCTGTTGCTAAATTATTAAGGCTGCGCTGGTCTCTGATCAAATATTCAACAGATGGCTATGTTGTTTGCCATAGATAGCCTGTTTATGTCATTGTGTGTATTTGAGTATGTTGAGGAGAAAGAGAGACAAAGGCTGTGTATTTGACTTCCTGTGCAACATCAACATTGCCAGTGAATAACCTGTTCTCCAACTCACCAATTTCAGCAGCCATTAACCCGACACAGACCTTAACACTTGTTTATCAGCAATATTTCTTTACAGATATGCCAACATATATGTTTTTAGAAAAAACTAACAAACAAAGCTCTCTGTTGCTGCCAGGACATTAAGTAAGGTGGGCAATACTGAGTGGGAAGCAGGTCTTATTAATCTTTACGTTGTATGGATACAACATATACATGTTCAAGACTATTCAAGGCTTGAAAAAAAAACATGATTTTAAGAAATATTTTAGTCTGGAGATTGTTCTCAGCTGAAAAAACTGCTCTTAAAAGAATAACAAGGAAAAATAAATAAATAAAATAAACATATTTTCATAAAATGTAACGCAACAGTAAAGAATACTCGCAAATATTCCTGGATCCAGATCCAGATAACTTGTAATTTTTTAGCAATTTTGCAAACAGATAGATGTGGTGGTGTAAAGTGGTGTTCGCACCAAACGTCGTAGAGACAAGAGTAAAACAAACTGCAAAACATTACTGTAATTTATTTTTCATTAGTTATTTGCACTGTTGTATTAAAAATGCCTTGTTTAGATTTCAGACAGTAGGTCAGTTTCCTTATTTCAGTTTAGTTTTTGATTTTTAATCATTTTTTTGTTTTTGTATAGCTTATTAGTTTCTATCATAACATGGACGTGAACAGGATCCAATGAAAAGAGTCTTTATTGTGGTTGATTTGGGCGAGTACAAAATCCCCCAAAAAGAACATCGCCATGAGCCAGGCAAAACAGAAGGGTAGATAACAGACCCTTTGACAAAGGAAGAGTCCGAGCTGATTAGGCTAAGATGTAAAATAATACTCAAACATAAACTAAAACACCCAAAACATAAATTTAAAGTAAAATTGGGTGACTCAATAAAAGGACAAGGATCCAAAACTGAAAAAGAAAAAAAATATCCTTAAAGATTTGATCTGTTTAGAGAACAGCTATTAAAATAGAAAAATATTATGTGCTGACAATTAACTCACACTCATGTCAACAACCCCATCTCAAAGAATTATACGCACCAGTGCCCCCTGTTGTTTGTGATGTCGATTCATTTGACCTACTTGACTACAAGATTACAGCTGAAGACATTTCCTGTATAATTTTAGCTTCTGCGCGGTCAAGTCTAATCTAGCCATTCATCAATCTTTTTAGTTTCTAAGGGAAAGTAAGTGTTTTCTCACGTTTAGGTTTTAGTTTAAAATATCTAATGTTATTCCTATTTCATTTCAAGATAAAAATGCAGATATATAGCAAGAGACATGCCACCTAACCTCTAGGCCAAGGGTGGGCAACTCCAGGCCCCGAGGGCCGGTGTCCTGCAGGTTTTAGATCTCACCCTGGGTCAGCACACCTGAATCAAATGATTAGTTCATTACCAGGCCTCTGGAGAACTTCAAGACATGTTGAGGAGGTCATTTAGCCATTTGAATCAGCCGTGTTGGATCAAGGACACATCTAAAACCTGCAGGACAGCTGCACTCGAGGCCTGGAGTTGCCCACCCCTGCTCTAGGCTAAGAGACTGTGTGTAAATCATATCCACCTCAACCTAAAATCTTGTTTTTGAGTGTTTGAATTGATTGAATATGGCTTATCTGTTAGACCTATTGCGTTTTTATCACTTGCTTAGGTCAGTGGAGAAGCAGCTCTTAGTGGGTCTTCAATCCAAACTGGCTTTCAAACTTTCTCTAAACGCCATCTCAGACATTTCAGCTTCACTACTGATTTTCATATCTCAGGTGAAATCATATTTACTCCCACAGGCATTTCCAGACTGCACTAAAATTCAAGAGTATCTGCAAATAATGAATGTTGTTTTAATACACCTTAAATGTCGTTTTAAAGTGTAATTGTTTAATTTGCTTTCATTTAGTGTGATGTTTTAATCTCTAAAGCAGATTGAATGACTAAAATTCTTGTAAATGTTTTGAAAATTCACATAAAAAAACATGCTGTAGCAAAGAGAATAAGTACAGGCCAAAAAGCACACACTCGCTTTAAACACAAGTAGGCCACATCTATGACTATTCTAGTCTTTGGTGCTCTGATGTGTTTGTTACCATCATGGCTGCAGCTCTGTTTTTTTCCAGCTCCCACTCATTGCTCTTTCCCTCACTTTTAAATGTCAGCGACTCTGCAGTCCAGCTGCTGCTGTGTGTGTGTGTGTGTGTGTGTGTGTGTGTGTGTGTGTGTGTGTGTGTGTGGGAGAAAGAGAGAGAGGTAGAGAGAGATGACTCACTATCACTGTGCCCAAAGCGGTGAGACAGCTGTGAGACCTAAGTGCCACTACCCATAATTCAACACTGTCTGATGGGGTCACTGGGCTACAGGGCAGGAGTGACCCTTTATGTCTGACAGATCTGACTCTGCAGGAATGGACAGACCACAAACACGTCCTGCTTCCTCAAATCTCAGATAAGAGTCAATATCTTTGCTTATACATATTTGAAGTGAGGTTTAACCATCAACACATTGAACTGGCTGTTAACATGTTTATGAAAAAGTCTGTACGCTCATTAAAAACATCTAAAAAATAAACGTGTGCTTTTACACATTTTCACTTTTGCCAGGAAGAACCTAAAAGATTTATCAAATCTTATAATTCCGCCCTGTAATGAACCTGTCTGCTCATTTCTCAACATAATAAATGCTCCATAGTCACACGTTATAAAAACTCTATATCCAGCTCAATAGTCTCTCTTCCATCCATGTCAGCCTCCTCAGCTCTACTGTGCTCGAACATGCATGTATTATTCAACAAATTCTTAAGAAGTAGTCCTCTTACTCCCTTTGGATGGAGGAAAGCTAAGAAGAGGGAGGATTCAAGAAAAAAAACTGAAGTGAAGTGAAAATTAGAGGAACGGAATGTGATGAGTTGAGAAAGCTAAAACAGAAGGAATACGAGATATAAATGAGAGGATACACCATGAAGAGAGCAACACAGACAGAGCGGGGGAGCTGAAAAGGAGGAAAAGACTAAACAGATATGTTTTTATATACTTTTGAACACTTTGGCTTTGAAGAAGCTTTGAGGACACTGCAGTCCTGTCTTTTTTGGAGTGTTTCTTATCCTCTTCAGTCTGCAGCCAGCCAAGTTTGCCTCATTAAATTTCAATACATGGAGATAAATTTAGTCTTTCATTCTACAATGAAACACAACAAAGCTGATAATATGATAAAAAAAATCTACCTTCCTAATCTGATGCTGAATAAACATTACTTGAGATCTTTGACAGAAAACAGCAGGCCAAACCAACAATAGGTTGTTGGTGTAAGCTATATGATAAAATTGAGCTTTATGATATTCTAAACTTACATTAATTAAGTTTAGAACTAGGAGGAGTAAACGCTAAATGGTCCTCTTGCTCCAGCTCTATATTTAACATGCAGGCATTTTTTTAAACTACCTCTTTGAAGAAGGCAAAAGTTTCCAAAGCACAGTGGCCAAAAGTTTAACACTCCATTAAGGGCACTTTCAGTGGCACTTTAAAACAAATGTATTTTTAAGTAGTACCATATGCAGATGGTATTATAGACAAACTGATGAACTCCCCATATTAGTCAGCTTGGTTTTTGATCAGAATATGATAGTAAAAAAGTTTTGCTGCAGAAGTCATTACCAAAAATCTTAACATACCTTTTCCATGACTTCTTAAAGAGTGTGCTTTTCATTGTGTTGTGCCGCATGGTCACCTCCTCTAAACCAACATTTAAACAAACCTTGTTATCTCTGTGCAAATGCAATTTTACACAGACTTGGTCTGCAAAAGGCAAAACCCAGAGGGTTCACACCACTAATTGGCAGCGCTGTCAGTTAATGCCATGGTTTCTGGAGTCTCTTTGAGGCATGGCGGCTCCTGTGCCATGATCCTTTACAGCGCTTTTGAGGTTGGCTGTTCCCACAGGTGTGAGCTCCACACATGGGGTCATTATCGATGGCCTCCCCCGGCTGCTTCGACCCGGCAGCCATGCACTCACAATGCACATGCACCCACAAAAAAGAACACACACTTAATAAACAGCTTCGGCAGCTCAGCAGGAATAGACGAACAACTCTGTGTAGCTGGACTCGAACCAGCCTAATTGTGCAGTGCACCAAGTTTAGATTTATAACTGTGGATGTGTATCGATTGGTGTCTGTGCGCTGTATGCCTATTTGGCTGTGCACGTATTACTTATTTCAGCGATGATTAACAGCATATTGTGGTTTCATTCAGTTGGCTTCAACAGTGCAATTTATTGTGACAAATGTCTCCCAATACAAACAGGAAACTGCCGACCTGTTCACAATTTTCAAGAACACTAGCAAGCATTAAAGTGTAAGGGACAATCTTTTTTGTCCTGATGCATGGATAGCAAGAAAATATAAGGATCCCAGCTAGTGTCCTCTTTTAAAAGAAGCACGCACAGGACATACCTAAAATGCTATCGAATATTTGAAATGGATGATCATTTTATCCCATTGTTTCACTGTATGAAATTCTTCTCAATTCCCTTCCCCTGTCTCCTCATCTTCCACATATCACAGTGTCACTCACACACACATTCACATTATCAATGTGCTTTGTACATCTCCCAGGTGAAGATATCTCACATCTCTTGTCACAGAGGTAGCTCGTGAGTTGCATGTTTCTAAAATGAGCTCAGAGCTGCTGGATTAAAAAAACCTTGTATCTCCATGAAGCCCATGGCCTCATTTTCTAATGCTGATGAGTTCTTGACATTTCGGTTTGGGTGTTATTATCGAGGCAATTATACTAATGTATGCTTGTGTGGTGTTTGGTAACCACGGCAACCGTGTGTGTGTGTGTGTGTTTAGCACGAGAAGCTTCTAAACATATGTTAGAAGCAAACATTACTCATTAATCAACTTTAATCATGAAAATGAAGATGACAATTATTACTTGTAATTACTTTAATGCATTTGAATCACCGTCATCTCAAAAATCGATACAAAGATGTTTCGGTTATGTATAATGGGCTGTTTCTACAGCGGTGTTTACTTTTCTGCTTTCCACACAGAAAGGCTGGTCCTCCTACTTCCTTTCATCATTGTTTCCTTAGGTTGCAATCAATGAATGAGCATACAGATAGCAGCTCTCCATGCAGGCTCAGGAAATATAACATTTCAGGATTCAATAAATGATTCAATTACATTCCAGCTTATGAGTGTCCATGGGAGATTGACTGTGAGAGCAATTGTTGCAAGCATATGGGTAAGTATGACTCGCATGTGGAGCATGTCCTGTCACATGTAATCTCACGGAGACCAAGATGTAATTAAGTTGTAAACTGAGCCTTGTAAATGCAGCCAAGTGCGAAAAAACAGAGATGGCTCAGAGGAATATCATTTTTAATATCAGGGTGGGTGAAGCATTCCAACATTTCTCTAGAACTTGTTGTAATTAAATAAAAATACAGATGATAAGCTATCAGGGTGTGTATGTCTTTGTGTATGGGGTAGACAATATTCAGTGTATCTACTACTGCTATTGTTATAAGTGCTCTGTCAGAGAGGGGAAAAAATAATTTACCACCCCTACCTTGGGGAATTGACCAGTCTGCTCTTCTGCACTCTCTTTATTTCCTTCCGTTAATGGTTTTCCTCAGCTTTGCCCTCTCTCTCCTCAGTGTCTGCCCACACACATAAACACGTCACCATGGGGATGAAAGATGGAAGGAGGGGGTGTTCTGTTTTATGAAAATCTGGACAAAACACCCCTGATGCCAGCTTTTCATTATCTCTTGGATCTTTCCCTTTATCACTTTTTTCATAACGTCTTCATTATGGCGTCTGCACAATTTTCAGTTGCCACGTTGCCGTATTTGATATCATCAGTAAGCCTTGCTTCATTCATCCTTCTTCTTCCTTGTCTCTGCATCTTGTTTTAGAAATTGTTAAGATAAAGATAGATGCTATTCACCCGTTAATGAAATCCACCTGAGGCAAGGCATGACTCATTCAGTGTTTACCCTGGGTGACGACACAATGTCCTCTACATCTATCATGTGCGTATACACATACACCATTGTATAGTGATTAGATGTGTGTGGTAATAAGAAAATTGGGGCTATTTTAGGTGCCTATAGGTTGGCACCCTGATCAAACACTGGATTAATCTTATATCTACGTTTACCCTGAAGTGAAAGTCACAAATGCATATATCCCTCGATCAAAACATCCCAGACACATACTTGAGCTCATCTGAGAGCAGTAGACTAAAACACTGCACACATATTCTATGTTTATTCATAAGGTCCACAGTGTTAATAGAAGCAATAGATATTGTTAGACTACACAGCTGCTGTCGCAATTAACCTAAAGCACAGCTGTTTGGTAATATTTATTATAAAACTAAATCATGCGTTCTGAGAGGCACTGCTCATTGTGACAAATCCACAGAGAATTATCAGTCAACAACAGGCACTATAGAGCTTTTTAGTCTCTGTTAGCTCATAGTTTTGGTGCCGCAGTGTGCAAATCTTGCTAAAATAAGCTCCCAGCTAAGAGCAGATGTTTTCTGTAAATAATAAAGCTCTAAATTATTTAACCATTTAACACTTTAAAGCCAAATAGTAAAATCTGACAACAACCTCATAAGTAAATGTTTTTTATTGGTCTATACCAATAACTTTTGGTAGCTAGATGCAGGTAGCTAGGACTGATGATGCCATTAAAATTTCCCTGTGTAACAACTAATATAGAAATTATATTTGTGATTTAATATTTGTTGATGAACCATATGCTTACTTTTGTCATTAGCCAGAGGGACAGTACCACCTTATCTGTTAAGTCTGCTTATATCAGTTGGTTTCATATCCTGTATGGAAGCTCTACAATGTGTGCAGGTTGTGTGTCTGTGTCTGAAATCCTATATGACTCATAACCAATGGATTTAAGTGCTTATAATCCATAAATGTGCACTTCTTTGTAGTTTTATTGTAGTAAGAGTACGTCTCTCTTCAGTAATCTCAACACAATGGTGGTATGGGACCTTGATGACAAACTGGCACAGCAAAATAAATGTCTAAGATTTTTTGTCTTTTTTCATTCCGTCCTTCTGTTCGATTAGTGCACAGTAAAGGGCTTCTGCCCTTGATAAGGTTCATTCTTTTCATATTTATTTCTTTGTATAAAAAGTTGTTTCAGCCATCAGAGAGGAATTCATTCTTTTCAGTGTAGCAAATCGTGACATATGTGAAAGACTTTTATTCAGTTCCACAGCAATAACAGAAAAAAATGTAAATATGAGTTTGTTTGTGCATTATGCAATGACCCTGGTGACCATAAGATGAGGATATGCAGATCTCTACAAATATGTTTGCTTCACAAAGCACCTCTAGCTACTTTAAATATATCAGAAACTGTGCATAACCTGTTTTAAGCTACAGTAAAATGTAAAATGCAAATAAAAGCAGAGTGCAATGTTTTGCAGGTCACATAAATCCAGATTTGCTTCACAATAGAATAGAAAAGATACATTTTACTATTTTATGAAAATTATTAGCTCATTTTGAATTTGAGCTGCACATGTATAAAAAAAAAAGACAGTTGCTATGGGGGCAACAAAAGAAATGAAACAGCTGGAGGGACATTTTGCAGCTAATTAGGTTAATTGGCAACAGGCCAGTACCATGACTGACTATAAAAAAAGAACATCTGTGGGAGGCAGAATTTCTCAGAAATTAGGACTGTCAGAGGTTCGTCATTCTGCAAAATCGGCATCTACAAACTGTGAAGACTTTGAATATCTTATTATCTTCAATCCAAAAATCATCAAAGGATTCTTGGATTCTGGAGAAACCTCTTTTGACTAGTGAGGTCAATTCTGCATGTCTGTGGTTTTTGGTTCCTCAGGCAGCACTACATTCACCATTTGAAAATATCTGATGCATGGTGACATGAAAAATACAGCAAAGGACTGTTAAGCAACTAAACTCCTATGTCATACAAGAAGAGGACAAGATTCCTCTTCAGTTCCCAGATATTTTTGGACTTTTGTTAAAAGAAAAGGGGACAGTACACTGTGGTAAACATGGTCCTCTTCTCAACTTTTTTGAGATGTACTCCAGTCATCAAATTTAAACATGTCCTTATTTTTCTTAAAATTGTATATTTTTTTCACTCTAATCTTTTTATATCTTCTTTGTTCTTTTGTGACTAAAGTATAGGTTTATAAGACAAACGGTCATTTAAGTGATTGCTGTTGGTGCCACACAGATTCTTCTGAGAATGGTCCAAAAAAGAGAAAATATCCAGTTTTTGGACTAACAATTTTTTGGACAAAAATGCCTTTTGATGCCAGAGGTCAGAGGAGTATAGAAAGGCATCAGTGATTTAAATAACCACTTATTAAAACCAGTATATGCAGAAGAGCATAAGACAGCATATCAAAGCTTGAAGCAGATGGCCTGTAGCAACAGAAAACCACACTGGGTGTCATTCCTGTCAGCTAAGAACAGAAACTGAGGCTCCAATTTGCAAGGGCTCATCAAGGTTGAATAATGGAAGACTGGAAAAATATTGTCTGGCATAATGAGTTAGAATCTCTGCTGTGACATTTAGATAGTAGGGTTAAAATTTTGTCTAAATGATATTAAGGCAAGGCTTCATCCTACATCATATTAGGTTTAGGCTGCTGGTGGTGTAATATTATGAATATTGTTTTCTTGGCACAGATTGGACCCCTTAGTACCAATTGAGTGTCTTTTAAATGTCACAGTGTACCTGATTATTGTTGCTTGCCACAGCCATCCCTCCAACCTGGTACTAAAAAAGTGTCCATAATAAAGTGGCTGGCGAGTGTATAATTGTTAGTTTTCCCAACTCTGTATATAAAAGAGCTTCTATGAGGGACTATGTAGTCAGTTTGCAGAAATGTGCATGTGCCATGGGGTTTAGGTTGGGTCAGTGGCCTTTCATTACCTTCCTATTTTAAATGAGCATTTTAATTTTAAAACGCCTGATTTTAAAAGACCTCTGTTTTCCTAAGAATAACAGTAGTAAATGTTGACCTACTCGCTGCTGTGTGATTTTCATTTGTTCATGTTGCTTATATTTGTTTTTCAAAGCACACAATGGGGAGCTAATGAGAGGTCTAAGACTTGAGCAAACATGCACATCTGCCCTAACACATACTCACTTGCTTTATTAACCCCTGACCTACAATATCAATTTCAGTATCATTATCATAGGTTTTAAAATACATCACAAGCTTGAAGCATCATTTTCAAAGCACTGCTCAATGATTAAACACACACAGACATGTAATAACACAAAGGGATGGACTCATTCAACACATGTCTCTCCGGCCTACTTATAGCCCCCAGCATTAGAACAAAGAGAGCTGTTAGGATCTGATTACAAAGAGAAAGAGCTATATAGCAATCCCCATTTCTCTAGTTCTGTTTTATTTAAGTCCTAGCTTTGGCCATTTCTGATTGATTTTTTTTTTCTTTTATTTGTTTTAACTCTGTTTGTTCATAACCAAAATACACAGATACGTCACTCCAAAAAGACGTGCACTCAAAGTACAGTAAAGATAGAAAAGAAATGCAGCCCTAGGAAAGAGCTTTAACCACCAGACCCCCAAAATGACAGCAAGCCAATCACCTCCCAGTGCTTCAAGCGGGTCATGAATAAATGATGCCATGAAGTATTTTAACTGGAGCTGGAATGAAGTTAAAGTCACACACCATAAGTCAGAGAAAAAAGGAAAGGGAAATGAAAGCAGGCATTTACTGCCTAGAAAACGGGAGGTGTCTGTATTTTCTTCTCCAGTATAACAATTTAAAGAAACATGAAGGATAACTGCATTTAACAACAGCTGTGCCATGCAATGTTAAACTATGGCCACATGTCCATCAAGTAGCCTTGAGAGAGGGGTCACCAGAACTACAGGCCTCTACTGTTTGGACAAAGCGAACAGGAGGAAGACATTTAGGGCTGCTCCTGTGGATAAAGGAAGGCGCTTTGGGGGTCAAAAGTTAAATTAGAAGCATCTGAACTTTGATATGAAGGTTTTCATTACTCTGCTGACGTTGGACTCTTTACTCCCCCCATAGCATTTTGCATTGAATTTTGTACTATCAGTATTTTCTTGTTCTTCAGTATTTTGATTGTCTTGTGGGTTACATTCCTTATAAATCCCCAACATTTTTGTCTAGTTTTAGTCTCAATGTTGCTATAAAAAATCCTTTTATGCATTCATTTCCTATGACTAGGGTTTTTCTTTCACTATGACTATACACTTCACTGGGACCATTACCGTTATCTTAAATTAATCATGTTGTAATAGAAACACCACCACACCAATAACACCACTTTGGAAAGATTTGAAAACAGTACATCAGAATGCTTAAAGCCAGCAGAAAGAATGCTTTATGTTTTATGAATCATACAAAAAGTCTTTGTAATAAAATCACACTCAGGTGAGTCCAGATCCAGTTATGCTGCTGCTCCTCCAATGTAGAAACCAGTTTGACTAATCTAATAAGTCAGTGGATTCAACCGTTTCATTGGATTATACAGCAGGAAATGATTAACATATTGGAACACAGGGTCAAGTGAGAAGACTGTGCAGGAAATATCGTTTTCTCTCACTACCGGTGCAAGCAATGTGTGTATGGGTGCTTGTGCGTGTGCATGTGTGTGATGTACAGCTAGAAAAGCAATGACTGAATGAGTCACTTGGAAGAACAGAAACACCAGAGGGTGAACTTAGATCAAATCAGTCTCGAAATGGGGTCTATCTAAACCAGAACCAGATGACAAGGATCAGCTTACATTGATTGAGACATGACTTGCAGCCCAGTGTGAATGTGTCCACGTATGAGTGTCTCTCTCTTTGCCCTGTTTGCAAAATATTGCTTTTTCTGGATAAAATTCACAGTATGTGTTTATTTCCCTAAAGAAATAAAGGAGAAAAAAGGGTTCTCCACTGATTTGAATTTATCTCTAAAAGCAAACAGACGGACCTAGGTCACAGGACTTCATATAACTAATTCTAAATTTTCATGAATATAAGGTATGTTTATTCCTCCTTTAGAAAGCCTGAGGCAGTGAATAAATCCAAAATATGGGGAAGTAAAATCCCCCCCAAGCCTCAAAGCCAGAAATATCTGTGGTGAATACCTTTCCCTGAAATGCCTCCATGAAGTTCAATTCAAACCAATTACTGTTGCTAAGTCAACAATTCAGCCGGTAGAGTACATCTCCTGAGATGTTATCTGACCTCCCAGTTTAAAGGTCAACACAGGCTTAGGAATGCCAGGACAAGGGGTTGGAAACAGAAGCGACCGCTGGTGTGTACTTGTATGTACACACACACATTTATGTGGGTGTCCGATTGTGAAATAGTATCTCACAGTTGCCATTTTTCTAGACTAACAGCTTTTATTTTTGATCTTTTAGATGCTAGACCAAGCAGTTGCCTGATATACATCGTAAAACCACTGAGCCCAGACTAGCACAGCACACATCCTGCCAACATAACCACACACACTTGATATGCACATACACTCACATGCCAAGGGGGGGGCATGAATTATTTATATGCTGTCTCCTGAAGCAAAATGCACACTTAGACTAATATATAAATGGATAAAAATCATTAAACTACACTTGCATGGCAATGACACCAAGAAAGACACTGCCAAGTTTAGATGCTATCACAGCTACTGAGTGCTAGATTCTTCACACACATGCTTCAGACAAAAGGAGCTTTATTAAACTGCAGCAAAGGACTTGATCTCATGATTGCTTATCAGGATCATGGCATCATTTACTGTGTTAAGTTCAAATTGCTCGCTTCGCTATTCCTGAGTCCTAAGACTTTGGCCGCGAATCAAGCTGTCTCAACTTTCAGCACGTTTCACCAGAAGTTTCCCTAAAGAAAGCTTATGAAACCACCCAAAAACATTTACTACGTGATAGTGGAACAAGGAGCTGTAGTCCTTTATTTTAGTTTTGTCGTTGGGTTTAGAGCTAGTAAAGCACAGTTGTGTTTAGGGAACATGCAGAGAACACAAGCACAAGTTAAAGCAGGTACATGTGAACATGGGTGTCTTGCTTTTTTCTTAATTTTTTCATCTGCAGTGAGTGCGTTAACCATATGAAAATGATACGCAGTAGTTATGGGAGAATACGCTTTTACATGTCTTCTCAGATTCACTGCTGTGTTAGCACATACCTGTCTGCCTCAACGCTATGATTGCTCAGTCTGATTAGAATGAGGTTGGTTTATTTAAACTCGGGAACAAAGTGTAGTATTTATCTGATTAAGAAGAAAAGACATCTCTGCAGCTGCACATGCTGGACTGTGGAGAGGTGCTGGTTATGGAAACTCATATACTGTGTCTCATAGACAAAGTGCACATCCAAGCAAGACAATCTGGTAGCACGTAAGTAAGAATCTGAGCTGCTGAAAAACACTGATTTAAAACTATGTACTCATTCCCATAACTTGATTTTATTTGCAATCTTTTGGTTTATATAAAGTATATATCCTCTTTTCATGGTTTTTACATTATACAAATATAGCTTTTAAAATATTTATTTCAGTAGTTATGAGACTAGAATTTTGACTTTTCAGATTTCTGTGCTAAGCCTCACAATGGGAAAACTGGACAAAACATTTCCTGTACAGCACCTTTTGTGCAGTTCAGTGGAATTTAAAGTGGTTCACACATGGATGACATGCTAATAATAAGACAGCACAAATAATAAGAAAATAATAATTTAAGAAAAGCAGGGCTAGATATCAATCTCCTGCTCTGCTATTCACCCTGACTGCACCAGAAGTACCCTGGCTTATGACCTGTAGCAACTTAAAATATTACACTAAATTAGATTAATAGGGCTCAACTAATTTTAGTATTTTAATGTTCCTCCAAATTCCTATGAATGTCTTTATCCTTTCACATCTATCTATCTATCTATCTATCTATCTATCTATCTATCTATCTATCTATCTATCTATCTATCTATCTATCTATCTATC
>NW_005187471.1:1233906-1239526 GCF_000239375.1 Pundamilia nyererei
TCTATCTATCTATCTATCTATCTATCTATCTATCTATCTATCTATCTATCTATCTATCTATCTATCTATCTATCTATCTATCTACTCAATAAAACATAACATTTGACCAGTTTTTATGGTGTTTTTCCAGGAAATTCAGCCCCTGTTTCATGTTGCTGCTCACACATTCAGAGCAGTGGATAGCATGTACTTGATGAATGACCACTGAGTAGGTGGGATTTTGTTCTGTGTTAAAACTAAGCTAGATCTGCAATGGATTCACTTTCCTGCATACTGCCTGCTCAGGGCAGCAGGTTTTTAATCCTTTCATTGAATCAAGGTGGCTAAGAGCATTTAAGCTGAAACTAATTAAATGGACAAAACGACTCCAAAGTATCAGCTTAAATAGCTTATATTGATTAGAACATTTTAATGCATATATGCATTTAGTGTATATGCAAGGCCTTGTGGACACACTGGAACACAGACTAAGTGTCAGTGTGAACAAAATTCAATGATACATTTTATGCTTTAACTTTGAAGTCTGAATTTCGTGTGTTGTGTGTCAGCCGCTTGGATTAAAAATTATAGCTGCACCAGCAATGTGAGGAACTAAATCATCTTTATATTTCGTCACAGGCCTGCACTGCAGAAAGGACATCCTTAGTTATTGTGCAAGTGTGGTACACTACTTTCATCAAATTACCAGGGATAGTGAAACATGGCAAGGTTGGAAATTTTGAAGGGGTTGCAGAACAGATGGTGAGGATTTGACTAGCCAAAAGGTTTTGGTTTCATAGAGTGAGTCGGACATAGGTCTAAGCTCAAGGCTGGCTACTTGGAAAAAAAGACGGACAAAGTACAAAAATGATCATTTGAAGACAACCTCTCCAGGGAATCATCACTCTGTCTGCTGATTGAAGCTGTAGAGCTAGACGGTACATTACAAAACATACTCAAAATAAAGGATTGAGTGTTCTATGACTAAGACATGGGGGCCAAAGTAAGCAGGACTATTGGTTTATTATCTAACCGACATCCATAGTGTGTGCGTGTGTGTGGGAGTGTGCAAAAGTGTGTGCTTTCTGTCCCTGTCCCTATTGTGTGTCCTGTGCACAGTAGTGGGAAACATGTTTTGGATTGTTACAGTATGTTCATAGTGAGAATGTTAAGATAAGCACACATGCGCATGCACGTACACGCTGTTCCACTAACATACACACATAGCGATAGCTCTGATCCACAAATAAAATCCCTGAAATGGATGCTGTGAGCAGGGCTCCAAATCCTGGTGCAGTGCACTGTTCTTCAAACAAAAACATTTTTTATATTAGTGATGGTCTACAGCCAAATTGCTTTGTTTTGTCCACAGTTTTTATAGTTCTTCTACGTGTCCATTTAAACTTAAAAATCTAATCAGTCTAACATATCTTCTGCTTTTCTGTTAAAGTGTTGATATATTTGACTCTGTGCCTGGCAATGCAAATACTTTGAAAAGAAAAAGTATGTATCCCTGCTCAAAATTCTATCATTTAGCATTTAATTGCTGCACCTAGTGAAAAATACAACCCCAATTCCAAAAAAGCTGGGATGCACTGTAAAATGAAAAAAGCAACAGAATGCAGTCATTTTCAAATCTCATTAACCCATCATTTATTCATAATATAACATAGAAAACATATCAGATGTTTAAATGTAGATAATAATACCATTCTGAAGTTTAAAAAAAAAGAAAAAGCTTTGATGGGAGAAACACACCACAAAAAAGGGCCATCTTTAAACTTTGTAGCAGTCTGTAATCATCTATGAACTGAGGAGGCCAGTTGTTGGACTTTTGGAAAAGGAAAGGAAGTTATGTTGTTGTATGTTTGGTTTAGCATCAAATCATGCTGAAATATGCAAACCCTTCCCTGAAAAATATCATCTGGATGAGACATATGCTGCTCTTAAACCTGTGTGTAGTACCTTTGAGCATTGATGGTGCCATTGAAGATGCACAAGCTACCAATTCCATGGCCACTAATGTTTCCCCTACAATCGAAGATGAAACCTTTTTATCTAAGCCCTCTCCTCTTTAGTCTCAACGATGTAGCTTTTCCCAAAAAAATTGTAAAATATCAATTTTTCTCATCAGAGAAGATTTTTCCACTTTGCCATTTTAAATGCGCTTTGGCTCAGAGAAGAATGCAGTGTTTCTGAATCATGTGATCAAATAAGGTTTATTCTTTGAATGATAGAGCTTTAAACTGCATTTGTGGATGGCATCATACACTGTGCTCACAATTCTGAGTTCCTGAGTCCATGCAGGGATTTTATGGAAGAATTAGTTTTTTAATGTGTCTTGAGGGCCTGAAGCTCACTGGTATACAGTCTTGATTTTTGACCTTGTCATTTGCACATTTGCGTTTCTCCAGATTCTCAGATTATTTTGATCATATTATGTACTGCAGATGAAGAGATATTCATACTCATTACACTGAAATTCCTGCTTGTCTAAGATGTTCTTTCTATGAACGATCATGTTACTGACCTTTTGCCTGTTAACCCAATTAGCTGCAAAATGTTCTTCGAGCTGTTTCTTTTTAGTACCATTTACTTTTTCAGCCTTTCGTTGCCCTTGCCCAACTTTCTTCTTAGACATGTTACTGCTATCAAATTCAAAATGAGGTTTTGAATTTTACATTTTACTAATATGGACTTGTGAGATTTGTAAGTCATCAGATTCTTTCTTTATTTACATTTTAAAGAGTATACTTTGTAAGTACCATCTTTCAAAAGTAGAGCAGTCTCGTAACAGAAAGTGAGTGGTGTATTGTCTCTTGCATTTCTACTTCTTATATGTCTGATGTCTATTAACTCAATTAGGTTTCTCACACACCACGAGTCAAGCCCTTTGACATTCTTTCATCCTTCAGACTCCCACTCTCACGTCTCAGCGCTCTCTTTCACCGCCCTACCCATTTTATCTTGGTCATACTAAATCCCTCACATTGTTTGGGATATGGTCTTCTCTCACGCCTCATCTCCAAGTAAAATTCAGTGAGCACTTTGATGATCCAACATTAGAACAGTAGGAGAAAATGCCTCCAAAGCAGAAGATAAAAAAAAATTAACTGCAGCCATGAGAGGATCAAGCTCATGAAAGAGCTGTTATAATTCATCCAGTTTCTTCTAGCTGCATTGCATATCTTTCCCACTTTCTATTTCAGAAGGAAATGTAGGAGTGAATCTCTGGGCAAAATGTTTTATGATGCAAATTATATTAAAAGCAATATCAACACCAATGATTGGTGCTATTTGATGCTGTTATTTGTGGCCCATGTGGACAAATCGAAAGCCTTGTGGTGAAAAAAACAAAACTAGAATTTGTTGGTCACATTTATAAGACGTATGTTTTGAGGAGTAAAGTTGCAGCCAGTTGACAGTGGAATTGCACAAAATAGTTGAAATATTGACTGGAGGATGTCTACCTCCGATTCTCAAATCGTGTGGTATGAAATGAATGAATCAGGCCAACATTGTGCTTCTAGAATTGCCTTCCCAAACCCTCGACTAAAATTGAAAATCTGTTGCTTACACTTGCAACTGGCTCCATGCCAGGAAACCAACCCATTTAAATGAAATCTACCAAGTGTGGCAAGACGAATGGTCAAATATCCAGACAGGATTATGTCAGAAGCTTGTTGATTGCTGCCAAAACTGTCTGGTCGAGGCGCAACTTGCTAAGGGACGTTTAACCCAAGTATGTATATATTTACGGCTGTATATACACTTTTATCCCTGTGTGGATTAGAAAAAAATCCAGAATAAACTTGTTTAAGTTGCCAAGGATCATGAACTGATATTTAAGGCCTTATGTGCAGCTGTCCCTCTTTGCAGACAGCATTTCAACCCATATACCTTACTATGAAAAGACTGATTTGGTCTTTTATACATTGTTTGAAAAACTATGGACTAAATAACTGTTTTTCAGTCAGAGAAAAAAAAAATACCACGGCCTTTGTTCTCATCTGTATTTTTACAAGGTTTTTTAAATCTGTCCCTTGTGAGCATCCCAGTTTTATGGAACTACAATATTAAATTAGTTTGGCATCATTGTAACACACTTCCTGTTTCCCCCTTTGAGCCTTTCCACATCATCGTCTAATAACATCTTGAGGATTGTGAAGATTCATTCAGCGTGTCCCATTTTGAGCTTGACACATGGTCAACAAGAGAGCAGAAATCCAGCTCTATACTTTATGTATGCTGTCGGGCCAAAGTTGTTCATAAACGACATCATTTATCCTGAAGGACAAGATACAGTATGAAACTGTTGACATAGTCATGATGATGTAAGCATGTTTATCCAGTTTGTTCAGTGAGTTCAACCCTGTCCCAGTTCCAGTTTTCCAGCACTGCGAGTGGTGGGAAAATGGCAAAATGGCACAGAACGCTGAACTTTGAACACGTGTCATGTCTTTGTGTCTTGAATTGTTAGAGCACATTCTTTAATGTTTATTATTGAACACTGAGGAGGAGAAGCTGCTTAATGACCTCCAGTTCACCCAGAGACACACACTCTGGTGTTTATTATTAAATGCAGACTGATTGGCAGTTAGACAATAGAGAGGGCAGAGAGCAAATTTTCAATCAATGTGTAACTTCCACCTTTTCCATTGTGATCACAGAGTATTGCTTCTTTTTTTTTAAAATTAGGACACAGGTGAATGCAAGCACATGCACAAAAACACATGCCCTTACAAACAAACACACACACACACACAAAGAAAAAATGGACATGGGACAGTTTGCTCATCAATATGGCATCTTGTGTTGGATCTTTCCTTTCAGAGAACAACGGTCCAATCCTGACTTAATAGAAACAAGTTGTTGCACCTGCCCCTCCCCATTTGACCCACTCTGTTTTCATTGTTCTCAGATTTACAGCATGTTCTGAAGCTATATGCCATGAAATTATTTGAGATGAAAAGAAGTTTGAACTGATAAAGAACACAAACGGTTCTTTATCAGTTCACTGGCACCACTCACACAGTGTAGACATCGTATTTAAGGCTGGTTTCTGAACACATATACGCGCACACACACACAATTACATAGAAAGAGGAGCCATGGGGCAGCTTCCTTTTAAGTGCAGATTTATGTGGTCTTGTGTTGGTCAGATCCCTAAGTCTTCTTGCTGCCACGGCAACAGGTTTTGGAAACAATGATTCTGAGCCGCTCTAAGGATGATCCAGCCTAACAGACAGAAAGCAGCCAAGTCTCCCATGCACATGCGCTGGAATACATTATAAACACTCACTGCACACCGTGTATCATTTTACCTGATACACAGAAAAAAATACAAAGCCGATAGTAATGATAATGCCATACGGAGGGAAGCATAACGCACACGATTCTGCAGAAATGTACAGCAACAATTATCAATTATACACATGAAAAAAAAAAAACATACTAAGGCTGTATAGTTATAAACCTGAAATTCAGTTTTGCATTCCTAGTTTATGCTTGCTAACAATTTCCTAGTTCCCAGTGTTGTTCACATCTCTTCTCACTTCAACTTGAAGACCACAAGTCTGTGCTGACGGATGTGGGTTACTGACCTGGTAGCCTGTCTGCCCCTGGGTGGGTCCGGGATGGG
>NW_005187471.1:1241713-1255885 GCF_000239375.1 Pundamilia nyererei
AAAAAAAAAAAAAAAAGAAGAAGACCACAAGCTGGTGCCAACCATAAAGTAGCCAGCTGTTTACAGTCACAAATGCAGAAAAGGTCATGTAGTAGGGAGCATGGCTTTGCAAGCCATTGGGCTCTCTTAAATAAGAAGCCCTTAATTCATGGGTGTCAATCATAAGGCCAGATTTGGCGCAACAAGAGAAATGCGAAGGAGGATGAAAACCTTGGACTTTTAACTGTATTTTGCAGCTTCTCTTACACATAAAGACCTCCCCATGCCCATTCATACTACGTCAAAGTAAATAAGTAGTAGATAAACAATTTAATGATTCCTATAGAAATGACTGTTTTATATTGGAGATTATGTATCAGAATTTCAGGAGCGGGACCACGCCTCCAAACACGCTCCTTCCGGTTCTCATCTATATAGGTTCCCCCCAGTTCTGCAAGCTGTTCATTCTCGTTTACGCGCCCCACCCTCCCTCCCTCCCCTTTTCAATTCTTTAACTTCTTCACTTCTATTTAGTACATAGGGATCTGACAGGCCCGGGAGCCGTCGCCAGTCCCATTCGCCAGGCCTTCCCCAAACCGCAGCTCAGTTCATGTCCAAGCATTCACCTTCACCTACTAAAATGCTGTCTAACCTAAAAAGAGGATGTGGGCCCAGCAAGTGAAAAGTTATTTCTTACAGTTGTGCTGACTGGCATCTTTTGTTTACTACAGCAGCATTTCTTTATCATGGAGAAAAAACTGAGGCATATTGTTTAAATTTTACTTCTTTTTTTTTACTTCTTTTTTATTAAACTTGTAGTTAAAGTTCTTTATAAACACAAAAGGGAAAGTTTTACTGGTCTGGCTTCCTTAAGATCAAAGTAGCCTGTATGTGGCCTGCAGTATAAAATGAGCTTGACATCCCTGCCTTAACCGATCTCATCTTACAAATGTTTTATATAGCAGCAGTTGGACTTCTGACAACAGACGCAAAAAAATAAAAAAGCACCACCAATTGGAATTGTGAAGCTTTATATATTTCTGAGACTTACATACTGAATATTTACATTCATGTATCAAAGCCACAAATTCTGCTGAGGGATGGGATAGTAGGGGTTATAGTTTTATTCTTTTGTGCGAAAGGGTTTATTTTTCTTTTTATATCCTTTTAGCAAAATAAAATGTGTCCACACTGTTCTACACCAATTTTTCTCTTCTGGGATAATAAAAACCTAAGACTGAAATGAAACCACAGCTCTAGACCCTAAACATTATAAGTCATCCAAGTAGGCTTGGTAGAATTTTTAACTTCACAAGAACTGGATTCTCATGGGAAAACGGACTTCTCACCGTGACAGGTGCATCCCAGATGTGAGAAACTGTGATACTACTAGAGGTCTTGGAGAAAAAAGAAGAAAAAAAAACAGAAGACAGGGGAAACAATGAGGCAGAGTACAGTGGATTTATGAAAATAAGGACAAAACGTTTTGTATGGTGAAGAAAAAGAAAAGGGAAACTGCAGGTGGAAGCTCAGTCATAAAGGTCAGTTTGGGGGCATATTGTGGATTTTCTGAGTGAATCACGAACTAAGTAAATTCCACAAAAGTGCAGGGAAAATACATTTCTGTATTGTATTGCAAAGTGTACTTATGACAAAAAATGACCTATTTTTCCTGGTGTTTTCCTATTATTTTCCAATTATGCAGCTTGTTGCATGAATCGGCATATACAGATTGACATTCATAGTTGTTGTGGTGCTTTTTGTGTTTCTTCATGCCGTTAGTATTTCAGAATTTCCCCTTTTAACTTTAAAACAATAACAGATGGGTGGTGTTGTGCTACGTCTTCGCCGGTTTCTTAGACACTTTGGCACCACCTGGTGTATGAAAACAAGACTGCATATCTACCATTTTATAACATTGTAGTTGTATCTACTTGGATAGGACTACTATTCTAAAATTTACAATAGGTGACTTTCACATGCACCTTCTAGGCTTATAGTGTCAACAGAACATTTTTATTATATTTTATTGTGACCTCATGTTAAAAAGCTGTTAAATAAAATGGGACATTTATGGGATACTTAAGATTCTTAAAACTACTACTAATTCTAAATGACATATTTCCAACTACAGCTTTGCCTAGGTATGCATTTCAGTTACATATGGTTTGGTTTGGACACACCACGCTCACTCACGTACCTGCACGTACACATACGACTGTCAGTGGTGAATATAACGTTAAGCTGAAAACAGCTTGTTCTGTTTTAGCATGATGTCACTTACATCAGTCTCCTCGTCCCGCTTTTTGGGGGTTTGAAAAACGCACGGACTCACACACACTGACTCTCTGAGAGGTTTATCCGCTCCCTACAGTGTCCCAGCCTATCCCACAACCCCCTGGGGCTGTAACCTGTGATCCAGGAGAACTGTACTCTGGGTAACACTGTTTTCATAACCACTCCCAGTCAGTCCACAAACACACAGAACCACAGAACATATGTAGCACATTACATACTCATGCACACACACTCACATTGACAGGGTCTACAAACATACAAATGTGGAAAGCTTCACAGACTTTCCTGCTACGTTAGTGTTTTGGGGTCAACCGCTATTAATTCCAGGAAATTTAAGCTAATAAGCCAGACATTTAATAGTGCACTGTATAACAGACCCATGTGCATGTGTGTGTCTGTATAGCATTATCAAGTTTCTTCATCAGTATCAAGTCGGTTCAGCAACAGTGCAATGCACAGCTGCTGTGGATGTGTGCATATGTGGATCACTATATAGTGCTAGTCACTTCAATGAAAAGAGATAGGACATCTGCACCGGCAGCATGCCTTTTTCTCATGCCTTTCTCCTCAGAGGCGAGACAAAATATGACTGAGCTGTTTCACAAACAGCCTGCGGGAACAGGGAACACAACATACTGGCAAAGTGGCTCTGTCTGCGTGTCCTTGAGATTGTTTCCAGGGCACTGTGAACAGATAACGTTCATACATTCAGACAGAAATTGGAGCAATTTAAGGACACAAAGTTCACTTTATTTTTGGTTCAAACAAATATTACACACATCTTAAGCCCCTTATCTCTCCACATGAGAGCTTTGAAGCACATAGCTGACAATGCACTTTAAATATCAATCTTTGCTTTCTTTGGATCATTATTTTTTCTTTTTTTCTAGATACCAGTATAATGGTACCCCTCTCAAAATCTCAACCTTGGCATTTTTATGCCAAACATAAGCCTCGTTGGTCACTTGACAATCTCTGAAACCACTTTATAGCCAGACATCCACTCCAATTGATGTCACCATGGTGCTGTGTTAGTTTCATCTTATTTAACATACTCAATGAGCAGCTGTGTGGTGGCTCTAGCTATGGCCTGGGGATTGATAAGAGTTTGAGGAGAGTGAATGGACATCTGTTTATTAGTATGATAGCATTGCTTAATTTCTTTTCCGCCTCCCATAATATCCCTTTACTCCATCTCCCTTAGTAATTGAGAATGAGTAATAGCACAAACAGAAACATTTAAGACAGAAGTTGCTGACAGTCAGTATTATTTTCACCTTGACACGTGTTGTGTACCAGCTTTTATTTTCCATAAATTCAGCTGATTCCAGTAATCTGAAACCAGAACCTTTAAAGGGGAAAATAAATCAGAGATTTTGCAGGAAAGAACAGCCGGTATGTCTTTGGTGCTATGTTATGTAACCCTGTTAGTGGTAGGACAAATAAAACTAGAAGACAAACATCTTGTTCTTTAACAAAAATACATTATACATACAGTAACAAATCAGCAACTTTGAATAATGTAATATCAATACATTGCTGCTGTTTTTTATCTAAAAAAAACAGTCACAGACAGATTATGAGACTTCCGTCACTGGACACAGACACAGATGTCCCCTACCCTAAAACTTTTCATACTAGGTTATGAAAAAATAACCTAGTATGATATTTGATATTGAAAAGGTGGTTTAACCTGTTAGCAGTCGGACGTACCGCCCACGGGACATTGGATGGTTTAGGGGACTAATTGGACTGCTAAGGGGTTAATGCTCTTACTGATTTACATTTCTGTGTGTTATACTCTTCAAAGTATATAATTGAGTAAAATGATCCCTGGATACGAAGTACTGCAAGGTAAAGATGCAAACTTATGTAAAAACAATCTTGAAAATGAATTATCTGCTAATAAAGTAAATGGTGTCAAAATGAAAATAAATATACTTAAAATAAATTCAACCTAATGTACAGAAAGGCAGTGTTTTTATTCTTCGGCTATGAAAAGCTATTCTCATCTGGTTTGAATAATGACGCACCCAACCCACATACTCTTCTTTGCTGCAGGAGTCAACCTCCAGATGTTGGACGAAACCTTTCAACATTCCTACTACTAGTCTGCTAACTGCCCTTACAAATATACACACATACTTTGTAGGTTGCACACACACAAGGAAGTTCAAAGCTGTGCCAGAGGGGAGCAGGTGGCCAGAAACAACACACTGCATCTAAACAGTCCTAAAGCCTGCAGTCTGAATATTCAAAGTCTAATCGTCCATAGAAAGGAATTGCAGAAAACAGAAATTCTATTGTTATTTTGAAGTAACCCCATGTAATTGTAAAATTGTTGCACATAAATCCATATATGCTTTTATTTTGTTATTGTTGTTATTGATGGATACAGGGTCAGGTTTGCAGAAGCAATTATTGGTACGAATTTGTCCATCATTCATGACTAGCGCAAAGACAATCAGGAAACAAGAAGAGAAAATCATTGCAGACCACCACACACACACACACCAAAACACCAAAGGAAATCTGTTTTTCCTCTCACAGCTACCCTAACAGCAAACTTTCCTGTCACTTTCAAATGCATGTCAATGCCAAATATCTGTTCATGCAGGCAAGCATGTATATATACTAAAACTACTGACTATATGTACTGTACATTAGGTTAGTTATTTTGTACATAATAAATATTTATTTCAGTGCTCACAGACATCTTCGCACTGCTTGTATAAATTCTCAAAACTTAAAAAGTTAAAAGCATTAAAAGCATTTATTTAGCAATTTAACATAGTATGTGTATATCTGTTTCCATATGGATACTGTGTCTCTCCTAATAAATGTAGAAACATTGTAAACACACTGAGAGACACCAGACCTGAATATACTTTGCCAAAAGTTGAAGGCCAGAGGCTCTTTTTTGTTAGCATTTACTATACTTATGCATTTCCTAATGTTAAGATGTGCCAATGTAATGAAAGTAATGCTATTTAGTGTAATTTCATTTTCTATCTTGAAATTGTTGGATGCATGTTTGTTTTTACACTTGTGAATATGTGCGAGTTTTGTCAGGTGAGAGTTGTGTTATAGTTGAGAAACAGCTTGTGAGCTGCCTACTAAGTCCTGGAAGTTCAATCACAGTTTGAGCATAAGAAGAACAATAAAATAGTTTGTGTTTAGTCATTTATTTGTTTTGGTGGTTTGTGAACAGCATGTGCTTGTAGTCCATTGATGAGAAGAAACACAAAGATTCAATCTTTCATTCCATAAAAACAAGACTACTGTGAATATTTTGCCTGTGAAGTCACTGACTAATTCTTCCATGGAAGTTGTTCTTTTTCAAAAACAGATGGGTCTTCTCAGCAGTATGAGTGTACAGAAGGGTGTCAGCTAAAATAGAAGGTACATGCTGTGAGCTTGATTCTCAGATGAACACATCTGTTAGCATAACTATTCCTGAAGAAAAAACACTGCCTTGCCCTTCTGGTATTAATCGCAGCTCCTTACAAATGTGGAAAGGCTCACTGCAGAGCTCAAAATCACAGATTTTCCCCCACAAACATCTGACACCAAATAGCACATAAGAGATGAAGTCTCAAATTGAAAGCTGACGTCTCTAGCTGTCCAGTCTCTGTTCTAGTCTCATTATCTGCTTCAATAAATACAAAGAAAAATAAATCCATCTTTAAATACCACAAATGTTCAGCCTCAGAGCCAGACAAGAAAAAGTCAGGGAATTAACAAAGTCATTAGGACTTATCCTTTGTGGTTCAGGAACATGTGTCCAAAATCAAATTGCAATCCATCCAAGACTTGCTGAGAAATATGGGAGGCCAACTGATGTGCATTACCATCTCCGCAGTCACTGCTTTTCCTAACAAAAGAAAATACTCTATTAATTTAAGAAGAGATGGTCACTTCATTATATTGCAGTACTTTTAACTGTATTTTTGCAAAGATGGCTGCACACACAAACTCAGACACCACAGCTGTACAGAAACCTTACCTGCTGTTTCTCACGTTTTAGGACTGAGGAACTAAAAGGAGAACAAATACCTTCTTATGGACTTCAGATCCTTAGATAAAGCGTTCCTTCACTCAGTTCTTTCCTTACTTCCTAATCTGGAGCCTGCAGTAAAACTTTCCTTATTTTCAAAAACACTTCACCACTACCACATGCTAAAAACATAAAAAGTAATATATAACACACTTTAAAACAAGTCACATTATCTGTAAATGAATAAATACAAAATATAAAGTTATTAATACTAATTAATTATGCTAAACCTTTACTGTTTTTACATGTTTAAGTTGGAGAAGTCATATTTATCTGCAGTAGTTTAAAAAACTTCAGGTGTTATTTCTTTTCCAGATACGAAGATGAGATGGTGTTTGGGAAGTGATTTTCAACTTATTAATGTTGCGTAGCACTTTTTCACCTCCTAGATTATTTATTGATACATTTTAATAAAGAGATTTTTGCTCTTTGATCTTTTCATGCCTGCCTGCGTGCCATGTTTAATATTCCTGTAAGGACTTCCAGCAGTGTTTATGTGATCTTCTATGAATAAAAGAACCAGTGCAACGTAACTTCAACTTGACTTTTCAGCTTTAATGGATGAAACACACTTTAAAATCTAAGGTAAGCATCTCACCTGACACTACCATGTGTCTCGGTGATTTTGATTTATTCATTTATTCATTGGTTAGATGCAAATCTGTGTCGGCTCAACTGAAATGGTCTGTTGCATAGACTAGGTAGTTTTTTGAACTTGAAAGCCTGTTTCAGAATAGTGATGGCCTTGTATGATAAGATTAGTGGTAACTGGGTAGTTTTTAATCTAACATGAACATTTTCACCCACTAGTGCTCCTTTAGACTTTGTTTTGTACCAGGGTGATGCAGCTCTGATTCACTTTTATAAATATTTTTGTGTTTTTACAGTGTGATATCGCTCTTACCCTATGTGTGGCACTAAAAGCTGAAGATAGCTCTATATTTTTACTCAGCTTTTTCGCACACAGGCACAGTTAATCCCATGCAGTTTCAATAAAAGCACATGGTTCGCACTAATGCTTTGATCTCTTCTCTCCCCATCTCATGCTGTTTTGAGAAATGGGTCCCAAAGTTACATAAACGTACTTTCTGTGTTTGACCATACCCCACTGCTGATGTATGTACCCTATGTGTGTGTGAGTACTGTTTACCCTGACTTACAAGGCAAGCCCTCTATCCCAGAACTCTATCAAATCTCTAATAATTTGAAACTGGTTCATCTCCACTCAAAGTCAACCAGGAATCCAGCTGCTTCACTGTCTGGATAAACAGGTTCGGAGCACTGTGGAATGGCTCATAAAACCTTTGCCAATCCCCTCTACAATCCCTGCTTTGCTCCCCACATGAGTTTTGAAAGAGTTTGGCATTCCCCTGTAAAGAATTCTTGAAGATCACAGGAGACTTCTCTGTGTCGATTTTTGTTTTTGTATAAAACAGTATAAAATCTGTACAGTGATACGGATGTAGTTTCTACAAAATCTATTTACCAAGGCTTCTGCATTTTTCAAGAATAGGGCTGAGACACGTTGGGGTGGCTTCGATTGAATAGGTTCAGTTTGGCTATTCACACTGTTCATCCTGAATTAAAGAACTTAGACATCAGAGAATACGTAAAACACAGAGTGAATTCTTCATCTGTGGGGGAAAGGGTATAATTTCTGGATAACTTGAATAAACTTGGGGAAAAAAAGTACTTTCCCTTGTTGCCCCTGTGCTATCATGCACACAGTTCAAAAGCAATACGAAAATCTCTGATGTTGGACTGCCATCTGCTGAGCAGTTTAGGTAAAAACCTTTAACCCCATTGTTTCTGTCTGACTTTTTAAATGTTCGTTGATCTTTTACAATGAAAAACAAACATTACTGGAACTAGCCGTTGAATATGAAGATTTTAACTGCCGTGAATTTAAATTTACTTACAACTAAACACTTTAGATTCATAACTCTGAGCTTTCAAATTTACATGTAACGTTACATGATGAAAGGATTACAGCGCCATCTCATACATCCCCATCAACACACTGCTGTCTTGAAAATTAGCCTCTGTACACCACCACACTGGATTTTAAAGGAAACAATCAAGATAGGATTAAAGTGCAGACATGAAACCACTTCAGCTGCATTCAGTAATCTTTTAGGCTCTTTGGTGTTTACTGGCCAGTGCATTTCTTCTTTGTAAGAATGCACGTATCTTAGATATGACTGTTCCTGAAGTTTAGGGGTTTTTTCTGTCTTTGTGACAAGTTTATTTTAGTTTTTCCTTCATGTGCGCCAACATATCTTTGGACCCTATACTGAGAGTTCCAGTGAACTCCTACCAAATAAATGTTCAGCATTTAGAATCAACTCCATATCCTTCATCTGCTTAATTCATCAAGCGAACAGGTTTCATCTGGCTATGAAACATGTCAATGACATTTTATTCTGAATTTCAGTCACATCTGGAATAGTGAAATTGTGACATTGCCCAAATGAACACTGCTCCCACCTCCAATTCAAAAACATATAAGATATTAGAGATTGCAATACATGTTCAAACTTAGCCACACCTCTGAGATGTCAATCATGAATATTTAAATAGCCAAAATAATACTGCACATTAAGGATATGACTTATGGTTATAGTAATGAGGTTTTATAGCCAGTAACATCTTAATGAGCTGTTATTTCAGAAACAAAACAGTAGCCAGACATTAGCAAGTACATGCATCTCATTTCCAGTTTTAAGATGCTACAATGTACCTTTGGTCCATATACAAATGAAGATACACCAGAAGAGTCAAAATTATATAGTAAAGTGCATACTTTTGATGGAGAAAAAGATAGATTCCCCCAGAATAATACATGATGAAGAAAGATTATTCGCAATAGAAGACATGCTAATTAAAGTCATTTATTATCCTCACTGATGACACAGTCTTATCAGTGCTCATTTACAAGCACAGCACAGGGCCATCTCATATACAGCGTAAACATTTCCTTGAACAGAATCGGATTAATACTGCTACCTAAGTCTCTGTGAGAGACACATCCAAGACTGCTAAACAGAGGATAAATGGCATGATGTGAAATACCAATTTGTGTAGCTCATCAGCTGTAGGATGTTTGGAGTCCATTATCCTGGGTTCAACTTTAGAAACAAATGTAACAGAGGGGCTTAAGGAATGCACATCTTCTGTTTGGGCCATGATGGTAGTGTAGCCATCTCTTCATAGGTGCAATGACAATTTAACCCCCCCAAAAAAATGAAAAGAAAAAAGAAGCAGCACAATACTACGGTGTATTCTAGTTTAACATTTATAGTTTTATTTCTGCAAAAGAATGTTTACTGTGGTTTGTAATGGACAGGTTACATTTTCACCACATTTTTTCAGTTTATTGCTTTTAAAGTAGAGTAAAAATCAGGTTAAGGTTCTGCAGGCTTTAGCTGTGAGCAGATTTGTGTGCTTGAGAAGGCAAGCAGGGGCTTCAAGCTGTCGAGCATGGGCCCTTGTTTGTCAAAGTCTGCCTAATAACTTCATTACACAGGCTCCTCCTGCTTTTTGAGCTTTCATATGCTAGCTCTTCCACCTCCATGAAGAAGTTACTTCTCACTTTGAAATGTAGCATTAGTCTATTTAGTAAGGTCTTAAGGCAGTAGCCTTTGCTTTTTGCATTCCAGGGTACTGCTGTTACGGTGTTTCAGATCACACACACACACACACACACACACACAAAAAAAAAAAAAAAAAAGGGGTAGTTGGAAGCCACTGTTATAATGCCAAAGCTCCACGAGGAGAGACAAATCCCTTTGGGGTTGTGTCAGGAAGGAAATCTGGCATAAAACTCTGCCAAAGCATCACACAATATGGTTTTGGCTCCTGAAATTATGTTCCCATACAAGTAAAATTAATTTGCAATTGCATTTTGTAAAGCCTTTGAAAACATCTTTTCATTTTCAGACCATCAATCAAAATCAGTTGTAAAGCAAAACATCTCTTTTTTGTAAACAAAACCAAGTAGTATTTGCACCTACAACCAACCACTGAATAACAACAGATCTTAATAGGTAACTAAGTGGAAAGACCCTGCTTTCACTGACTAACTCCTGGATATAATTTTCCCACTTGCCAGCCTGCCTCCTTATGCCAACTTTGAACATCTTGCAAAACTGCACAGTGTCTTGTTGGAGAAATTTTAAGTTGTCCATTCCAGTTTAGCTGTAAGGGAACAAAGGTTTTTAGAAGACCAGGTTGCACACTGAATAGGTACAGTATGAATACAATTATTACAAAAACACACAATTTGCTGCTTTAGTGTCCTGACAGATGTAATGGAATATTAAGCTTGGATTCAAGTCCAAGCAACAAAAACACAAAACAATAATAAAATAATAACATTACAGAGCAGCTGTTGTTGTGCAAAGGAAAAAGAATATCTTCCAATGTTTATTACAACCTGTGTTCACATAAATGTAAGAAGTCTGGTTGTTGTAGATTTTTAGCAATGACCTAACGTCATAACCATCATGTAAACATTTTCTCTACATGGTGTAAGGGACTGGGGGACTTCGGCTACAGAAAGCTACAGTTTTAAATGCATTTGCTTAACTGAGGTTTGAACAGGGTTTGTACAACAACAAAGATTCATGACTAAAAATGAATAGCTAGTGTTAGAACGTATACACACATGGACACTTGTAACCAAAAACCAAAAGGCAGACTAAAACCTCTAACCAGTCTGATTAATTCATCTACACAAGCTAAACAGGAGGGTTTTTGTACACTCTTGAAACAGTATCCAAATGCTCAGCTCAAAAAACAAAACAAGAAAAAAGAAAAAACTGACTGCAATGCTTTAAATTTAGTTAGCAATGCTAATACTCTCAAAACACTACATTCAGTTTTAATTTTCCATTAGGAGGTAGGGGAGAAAACCAACAATACCAGCATATAAATGCAGGTTCTCCAGCAACATTGATGCAGTGCATGTAAACACATTCTGATTTCCTGCCATTACCTGATGTCTCCGAGGAACAGTTTGTGAATGGAGAAGTAATTAACCTAAGCAATATGTAATAAAACTCCTTGTGAGGCATTTTAGACTAGAAAATAGACCTGCTTACTCAACTACTCTGTAACTACCATTTTCCCACTTTTCTAATTTCTGCTCGTCATGAATGTCACAACAAGAATTGGATAACTCAAAGTATAACTTCCACAGATTTTGCTACATCATACAATATTTTGACAATTTCTGCCAAAAAAAGAAAAAAAAGAAAAGAAAAATGATATCAGTAGCATTCTGAGAATGCGAAATGTACTTGTCAATAGAGACAAAACTGTTGGAATTAAAATAAAGAGTTTAAGACTAAATAGCACATGTTTTTAAGTGTTTTGTTCTTTTAAAATCAGTTTCTATACATCTGACAGCTTGTAAAGGCCTCAAGTGAAAGGAAAGTTTTATAGCATAGAGGAGAATATGGCCCCACCCAATCACCCCATTATGGCCTGTTCAGCTTCATAACAGCTGAGACTGCAAAAAAATTAAAATAAAATAAAAATAAAAAAAGGCCCATCTTGAGTCCTGGCTATGAGCTATAGAAATCCTGCCATGAGTAAGTAAAATTCTCATTTACATAAATTCATAGCTGCTAAGGCATGAGTATACTAGTCATGAATGTGCATGCAGATGACTGTGCGTCACTTGTAAAGGCAGGCAGATATAGTCAAGCTACTAATAACGTTAATGCTTTAGGGTCTCTTAACTGTGCAATGATTATAGCTGGAGCAAATATCAGCCAGCTGAATTTGAATTATTTTACGGGAAACATTAAAGAGAATAAATCAGGTACAGCATCTACCCTGTAAACATAAGCCATGTTTACAGGCATCTGAAAATGTTTAACTTTTTTAAAAATAAAATGTAATTTAAAAGCAAATACACGTAACGAGTACTCAAACAGGAATGTTATGGAGTGCTGAAATATTTGTAGGAAATACTGGAATAATATCAGCACCCACTGCAAAGTTATGCTGTGATGGCAAGGGGAAGATGACTGTTTAGAGAGAATGCCAGTCACGTCTGAGCTTTAGATAGAGAAGAAGCTGACCACGTCCAGTTTCTGGATTTTAGCTGACAGCAGCAAATCTGGTGGCGGTGTGGGGCAAAGGCCAGTAGCTTTGGTGAGGCTCCAAAACCATAATGGAGGATAGGATTGTGAGGTCTCCAGCGTTGTCCTTTACTTATTAGGAAGTCATGGTCTTCGTGCCCACTACATGCTCTTCATCTATAGCTTTTAACACAGAGACCTGAAAATGGAAAGGAATTAAGATCTGGGTCCAGTATTCTCACATCACCTTGATTTTTATGTATATATTTTATGCAAATATGTTTGATCCAGTATGGCATGATGACTTATCAAATTGATAGGCCAGGACATTTCTACCACTAAAACATGTTAAAGTACACTAGTACACTTTAAAATAGCACATAAAAGTGTTCTAGACTAACGTAAGGAATTTTTCTTAATTATTACATTATTAAAATGGACACTAAGTAAATATAGTGAAGACAGCAGAGTTCATTTATGACTAAATGAAATGCAATATATCAGAAAATATCCAAATAAATTTGCTTCTAAAATTTATTTGGATTTTAGAAAAAAAAAATTTTTTCCAGGACACAGGAACTCACCATAAACTGGTCCCCGTTAGTGAACCTCCTCTCAATCTCTTTTCCCAGGTCATTGTCTGGCAATTTAAGGTCCTCTCTGGTTTCTCCGTTGTCATCCATCAGAGCCAAGAAACCATCAGCCACATCAATTACCTAAATTTGCCATTATAAACAGAATGGAAGAGGTTAATAGTTTAGGAAATCATAAGAGTGATTCAAGTACTTTTTCCTATTGCAATTGCTGTAAACATTAATTTTAATGCTTTCTTCATAACACTGTGGTGATTCACAACAACAGAAAGCATTTACTGTGAAGCAGCAATACACAGAACATTGTGGTTTAGATCAATAACAAAGCCCTAAAAACAAGAAAACGTTTATAAAAATAAAATTAAAAGGAGGCAGTATATATTGAAACTTGACTTTAGGTTCAGACTGGGCAATATGACCTCAAATCAAAAATCACAAATTAATTGAACATTTTACCCTCATTCTAATTCATGAATATTTTTTTTTATATGTAAATATGTTGAACTACTAAAGCTGGGAGATTTTTTACACTATTATAACTGTGCCTCTAAGTGTTGTAGCTGTATATTGCAGTGGTTTCACCTAAAATATTAAAAGAATGTCTTTTGTCACTATACACATGAGATTCTCCTACCCAGTGCAGACATGTGGGAAAAGAAGAAGGGGGGGCACTATAAACATATGAACAGTCCTAATTCAAAAAAATATCCATTATACAAATATACAAATTAGGGCTGTGCAATATGTCCCAAAATGTCCCAAAATCTCATATAAGACATTTCTCATCCCGATAACGACATGCCACAAAATAGTGCATTTTCTGTAAATTCTGCGAATCTCGGGGAATTCTATTTGTGTGAAGTGTTTTCAGTTGGCCGTCGTGTACCTGGAGTCGAGTGTTTTGACTGATCCATGAAACTGCTGGGGGGAAAAGCCTTTTCTCAAGTTTGAGTCTAAGGTTTATTTTGAGCACCTAATGACTCTTGTTTTGCTTCTCATCTGTAAACTCTCCACACTCTTACACATGAGTCTTGCGTAGCTAGTAGAAGTGGTTTGTCGTGTTTGAGTCTGTGGTGGGGACTGGTTTGCATTTTAATTTCAACATCTGATATATTTCGTCATATCGCACAGCCCTAATACAAATATTGGGAAAAAA